>NC_052106.1:5200757-5265241 GCF_012273895.1 Zerene cesonia | reverse complement strand
AGTGGGCATACACAGAGAAACTTTTAGATTTTATACTTTAACTAAGGTCTGGCCCTCACGGGCTCTTGCTCTACAACAAATAATAAAAAAATCTAGGCTAAGCAACGGTTTGCGAAGACATTAATCGGACGGGTGATATATTTGCTCTGCCCTTAAGCTTATTTGTATCTAAATTCACATTTATTGAATAAGATAATACAAATACATATTATGGAAAATTTACAATATGTTTGATCAAGAGACAAGCTCGAGGTTTCGAAATCGAATATTTAATTAATATTTATATAAATGTGTGCCTAATTATTCCATTAAGTCACGTTTCAAACCACAAACGGTTTCGTTATTTGTAAACTGTAATGACAGAAACACTCGCTCATTATGATATCGGTTCGTTTGTTAACCTTTATGGACGTTATGAACGGAGGCAATATTAACGTAAAATTAGTTTTGGCACAAAGCTGTTCGTTGTTTGGGAAAATACCACAAGTTCATGCTATTGCAGTAGCTAACTGCGAAACAGCCGTCGGTTATTATCGTTAACACATAAAACGCTAACCGCTTTTCAGGATATCAGGATCGTTCAGATATCTTATTTAGGAAGTATCCCAGTTAAACAAGTAAGGGTATCACTTTATACCTTGTGTATTTATTTGTTGTCATTATGTATTGAATTATAGTTTAAATGTGTATAAAAAAAGGAAAGGAGCGATACACCTATCGAATCGATACAGACATATTCATTTGAAAGAGAAGACCCTAAATCATATAACTATACAAACTCTAGACTCACTAAAGCAATGGACGACAAGGCATGGTGTCTATTTATTGGGACAATACTGAGTTAATACTCCTTACTTAAAACTTTTTTGTATGAAATAAAGGTATATGAAACACATAAAAAATGTTTTAAAAATATGTTGCTGGTATGTGACTTTTTAAAGAATGATAAGAAATACGATTGCGGTGCTTAGGATTAATTACGAAAACGATTTCGTAAATTATAACAATAATAAGTATAAGTAATATAATTATTCATTGTCTGAAATCTTAGCCAACAATTGGTTTTCTTTCTTGCATACATTTTGAACTATGCATGATGTCTAATTCTTAATTCAAGTTGGCGGTTCATTAATTTTACGATTCTCAGCCAAAAAACTGGTTATAATGTGTTTGTTATATATTGATGGAAATTATTAGTAGTACTAGTAGCAAGTAGATGCATCAAATAGTTTGTGAAATAAAGCTTGCTTTTTACTCCTACTTGGCATTAGTAAAATATAACGAGAAGTATAATATAACACAAACTTTTTAATTACCTAATTGTACAATAATTAGAGAGGGTGTGTCCCTAGTACATAAACCTCGTAGGTAATATTTAGAGGCCCAGAGCAAACGTTTGATCGTCCGTCCCCCGGTATGACCGCAGCGAATTAAAGACAAAGAGGTTCGCACGACCTTGTCGGCGTGTGCTATCTGAGTTCTGACGAACACGGAAGCGCCTAACGAATCAACGCCTCCGGCAAACTTTGAGCACACGAATTACCAATTAATTTTATGGAATCCCCACCGACGTATGCCTTTTATTAGCACTACCTGGTAAAACGAGGTAAATAATTGGTTTTTCTATGCGTTTAAACCTGATTTCAGAGCCGTAGATAGGCATTAAATTAAGATTCAATTCGGTAATCAGAAAATGTAGTAAATGGAACAACTTTAAATGTTAATATTATATGTGTTTGGAATACAAATGTATGAATCAGTATGTAGTTAAAAAACAAAATAATGTATTTATTATAACAGAAGCTGCTTGCCCCGCTCTGCCTGGGTACATATTTTTTAACTTTTACAAATTTTACGAAGCTATGATCTCAATCAGACGTCCTTGACTTATATGTACTGCAACTAGACATACGCTGGGTTTCAATATTGAACTCTGATCCATAATTTGCGGATTAACATTACATTTTCAAATGCATGAGAACGTTTTTACACATTTAAATTAGGAAGCGATATATAACGAACTATTCTAATCTGGTAATTTTGGATTGAGATCTCATACTGAAACCGGGCTTTAAACAACATAATGCGTATCCTGTTATGGCAAGTGATTTTTATAAATAAATTTTATAAATATTTTTATAAATAAAAACGTTGATTAAAAATGATAATTTGGTTCTGTTTCGAAAACAGAAACAACAAATATGCCTTGAGATTTTTTAAGAATATGAGAATATGATTTGAAAGCAAGATTCTTTGCGGTGGTTTTTAGCTGTTTGATAAAGTTCAGGCAAAGATGGCAGCCGCCACAAAAATGTCAGCTTAAATATTTTTTGTCCGTTTCCCTCAATATGAATTTCGAATGAAACGCCTTGACCAGTAAAATACTATTCGGAAATTTAAGATTTTGTAACGAATATTAAAGGCGATTTATTCATTATATTATTTAATCCGAAGTTTCAATTGAAATCAAACACAAGAAAGTACTAATCAATTTCAAATTCAAAAAGGCCGACGAAACCGTAAGAGGTAATATGTATTTGGTATATGTATTCATAATGTTTACGTACAACAAAGAACTTTATAATAAGACCTCATTAATTTGGCGGTTAGCTTATTTTTTTTTCAAAACATCACCGTCTGTGTACCTACATACTCGTATTTTCGATCGCGTGCGTTGAACCCCCGCAGTCGAAACCGTGCGGGAGCAACGATATTTATTGATTAGACACGTTTTACATTTTAACAACAATGGCAGATTTGATGTATTAAAAGTAAAAAAAAAGTCAAATAATAAAAACATCACATGGAAATATTTTACATTTTACATAGAATGCAGAACACTCGACCGGATTAGTCCGGTTATAATTCTGTTTATAATTCTAGAATTATAAACATAAAAGTAATAAAAGAAGAACCGTGGAGAGTAATAATATAATATGCGTATACTTTTAAATTACTGGGGTAAGCTCTCGAAGCGATGCGGTCGGTTATACTCAACGGTCTTGTATTTTAACTTTAAATTGCATGAGAATAAACTCCAAAGTCATTTCAAGAATACGTTTCACTTAAAAAAAACCTAGCAGGTGTCGGGAGCGCTGGAGGTCGCATATTGAACGCAGAGTCGCTTTTTACGTAGACCGCAAAAAAATCCCATATCTCAGATTAAACTTTATTATGATTAAAACACTGGCCTTTTTTTATTATTTTCGGATAATTTCCGGGCCGTTCTTGCTAATTAGAAGATAAACAGTAGTGACGTTTCAGCGCTGGCATTGAGTTCTCGCAATGATAACATTAAAACGTTTTTGTATTATATCATCAACGCTATCAAAAAGCTACCTATCTTACATTTAACTTCCTATATTCATGTAGGTATACTTTAAACCTTATATATTAATAACTAAACAAAATATTATTCAAGGTAAGTATGTAAACGTAACTATTTACTCAAAACGCGGGATACGAACCGACGCGGCGTGACTCGTCGAATTCTTTACGTGTTTAAAACTGTTCAATTTTAATAAAAACAACGATACCGTGTGAGGCATAGATACGTCATTCAGAATAACCATGTACGTTATTTAAAAATAATATTACCCATATTGCAGCCATGTCATAAAAACGTGAGACCAAATCAGCTTGAACTTCAGATAGACAAAATCGATGCTGAAAAAAGCGGTTAGGTACCAACGATTCGTTCTCATGCCCCAGAGGTTCCTTAGCAACTGTGGATAACTTTTCGGTTGGAAAACAGTTGTTTTCTAGTTTCGATCTATCGTTATGGGTCGTGGTTCTTTTACTTATCTCCTGCAATTGACTTTGTTATCGTAACAATTTTTTTTTATGTTAGTAATATCCGTATTCCGTACCAACCTGGATGCAGATATACATACATTTTAGATTTCAAACAAGATTGATTATTAAAAAGCTTTTTGCTTTTTTTTTCTAACAACACACATACACAGATACGCACACAAGACACAGCAGTAATCGTTGAATGAAAATAAATATAGGTAAAATTAAATTGGGCATCGCAAAGTTATAATAGCTCGCGTGCTGCCCTACACTTACGAACCGTTTTTCAGGTAAATTACTTTAAATCGATAAATACTCAGCATTTAACATTACGTATATAGTAAGCGATACATAGTTGATTACACGATAAATAAATACATTTTTAGTCACGCAATAATTGGACGTATTGTAATTACTCATTGTGGTTTGCAGCCATTTTTATGCAATTATTGTTTTAATATATTTTATGTTTTTTAGATCAAGAGCCTTAAATGATTATGGCAATGTTAAAGAGGCTGCCAGTACTTAACAAAAAATGTTATATTATATTACTTCACGCACTATTCTATTCCTATTTTGAATTAATCTTTTACAAACAAAGAGCGAATGCGAGACTACAGACCGTACCACATAAAATTACAGTCACTTAAATATGGTCATTAATGACGATAGTAATAATAAATGAAACAATCACAAAATCCGTCTACAATAAAGGTGCGAAACAAGCGGAAGCCCATAACATACATGCAAAGTTAGAGGAAAATTGCTATAATATATGCCCGGTTACGACTAACTGGCTCGATAAAAGTTACCTACAACTGTTTGACGGTCTCCAACCGACGGTAAAAATAAATCTTTTTTCGGTTCACCCTTATCTAAAATTCCCTAGAGCCCGGCTTCCGAGTCGTGTAGGAATTGAGGATAGCATTCCTGAATCCTGAGTGAATATGGATCAAGAAATCGATGCATTTTCAATGTTCTTGGTTAGTACTTTGGGTACCTAGGTAGTTCAGGTATATGTTAGGAGGTTCGAGCTTATTAGAATGGAAATAACATATATAATTTTTATGGTGCTGAAACAGATACATACAACGTATTTTGATTGAATTTATTAATACCAAGAAATAATTTTACTCGTTAATACTAAACTGTTAATTTTTTTATGTTCTCTTAGTAAGTTGATGTATAATGACATGTAATTATATACTTAAGATTTTAACAGGGTAGAGGTAATGAACTAAAAAAAAAGAAGATTTAATAGAATGACTTCATATTACTCAACTACCTATAAACATTTTATATTTATTTTTAGGAAGGCTAACTTTTTAACATAATAAAGGCGAGATGAGTTTCAGCAAATTGGATTAGGGCGTTGGTAAAAGGGATGCAAAGTTTAAAAAGAATTGGCCACACTACAAAGTTCCAAATTTATTATATTACGTCCTGCGAAAGTGGCTTATTTAAAGTCACTTTTTATCTCGCCATGTAAATTAAACTAGCGAATCTTTATAAGAAAACTCATAAAGTAAATGAAAATACATCTCGAGACCGAGTCAAATTTACGCGAAGTATGTATAACTAAGAAAATAAACGTAATCAAGTTTCAAATATAGTGTAATTTTATTCATGCATACTTAAAACGTTTTATAAACAACGGTCTCGAGGGTTCTCTACGAAATCCCATTCAGCGAGTGAACGCGACTTTAATATCTTTAAGTTTTAATATTTGTGCGTGTTCTAAGTTCACATACGTGAGCAATATTATGTAAGTGAACGACTTTAATATTAGTTAAGACATTAAAATTACATAGGCAAATTCATGATAAATGCCTAGAATATAATATTAGAAACTAACCTTCTAACAGCTATATACACCAATGGAATTAAACACATTTAATCTTAAAGCATATCATACTATTACAATGTTTAATAAAGTTTAAATTTATAAGATAGATATAATAAAAGTAATATGCAGTATCGGATATTAGCAAGATAAACAGCAGTCAGCACTTTTATTAATTAAAACATAGTTCAAAGGATTTTCTAAGCGCCTAATACTGAAGCAGAGTGATTTTAAATCATTTTCTATGTGTAAATATTTTTAAATCAATGAAACATTTTACCATCCTTATACTTACTGCATATTGTAAAACGTAAGTAAATAGAATTAATATACCACTGTACTAAAAGCAAAGTTCATCGGTTGTTATAGGTATAGAAGCAATCAACAAACCAGTGCAAGACAATCCTGATGAACTGAATAAATGTAATCTAAACTAAAATAAGGATTGTATTCTTAATCATCTGCCATAGCTATATTCAAGGTAAATACAAATGGTCGGTGGAAAAAAAGCAGTTAATCACGCGCGACCCACATAATCACAATGTCATTTTTTCTCTACGTGAAAGACATTATAAATCACAGATAGGCAGATCGTTGTTATTGTACATCCAATAATTACGTGATTTTCGACCCGTATCGTGAATAAATCTGTGCATATATACGTGTGATAATATTAATTAACAGTGATCAATTGAAAGACAATTTATATTCGTAATTCAGTTACAAATATACTCAGATAGCAATTTCCTTCCTATTATGTTTCATGTTATAGTGCGATAACTTTACAAACATTGAAAGACATAATTTCTTGATAATATCGGTCCATAAATACTCGTCAATTCAAACAATTTACAAGTCAATCAATTAACTTCAAAGTTGATTAAAATCCTCATTCAGACGATCATACAGCCCACAATATTGCATTGATATACCACAAACGATAATCGAGGACACGGGAACGCTTGGTTCCGTATGAATAATCAATTAATCAGGTCACAGACTTAGCAAATAGCGCTGTGATGCATATGCCTTATGATACGATATAGGTTCCAATCAACATCGAGATTGGATGAATGATTTACAATGCTTTACGACTACGTGGGCATTCGTTAACCATTGATAAATATTAAGACACTAGCTGACCTGGACGCTTCCTGTTTTCGTACGAACTGTTCAACGTGTGGAGATTATGTAGTAATTGAATTTTCTTTTTTTATTTTTTGTGAAAATTGTCGATGGTGTAATCAAGTAAAATAGGTATTCATTTATAAATAAATGTATGTATGTATGGAAGATTAGTCTAAGTCAAATTTGACTCATTTGGAATTTTAAGGTCATATTGCCTTCTACAATTGTTGCAATCATTACAAACTTTGTAGAATGTTCAACGGTAATGGATTTGGTCAAGACAAAGGAAACGTTTTAGTGTCAAATATTTCAGCGTTAATTCAAGAAGATCTAGGCTAAGACCTAGTTTAGATAGCGCTATTTAAAGCCTCAATTTATAACAAATATAATACCACCAGTCTGTTCTCAAACGATAAAATGGTGACATGAAAATCCTGCTTTGAACCAGCGGTTGAACAAAGTAGGGGAATTGAACCGTCCTAATTTGAAATTCATATTGACAACTTCCTTGAAGATCGGCAGTAGATACGCAACTATACATTACGGATACTTATGAACCATGATGGCCACAGATGAGCTTTTTCGTTTGGCTTCCTGCTATATAAAAAAAGCAGTATAAGTAATAGATAATAATATTTATGTCCGAACTATTAAACAAAAACAATGACATTCAACATGATCTCATAGCTAAAATGTTATGTTTGTAGCTATTTGGTTTATTTTCACGTGGCGATAATACGCTATCAGTAAACGTGTCATTGTATTGATTACACAACAATTAAAGTTGAATAACACGTTAAAACAATAAATATTTAGACTTACATCATGCTCAATTTAAATATAATATTCAAATAAGTCAATTTTGACATGACATGCGACACTTATGTTTTTATGTATTGCACTTGAATTAGTAATCATTTATTTACTATAATGTAGTGAAGAATATTTTTTTCTTATAGCGCATTACTTCTTAAAACAATACAATAAATGTTTGTCACTTGAATTAGTAATAATTTATTTACTATAATGTAGTGAAGAATATTTTTTTCTTATAGCGCATTACTTCTTAAAACAATACAATAAATGTTTGTCACAATGTTGGTATAAGATTTTTTTTATTGTTTATTGTGTATTTTGAATTTTTACTACTATAAAATTAGGTTCATGGCAGCTGTAATCGACTTAAACAATAGTAGGGCGATATATTGTACCATCAAATAATACATACTAAGATATCTATAAAGCTATAATATAATTAATTTAATTTTAATATCTTTATAACGAAGGCGTAAAATCGTGCGTTAGTATGTTACTAAGTATTCAATCCATTCTTAGTAAAACAATATAGCAATTAAGTGATCGATAAGAAACGTGTTTCCTTAATCGATACAATGATTTTCTTTGAAATATTACGCAATTGTTTAACAAACGGTTACTTAAATGAAGCAAACAGATTTTACATTTATATCATATGATATTAAGAAAATATAAGTTTCTTGAAATATAGGGTTTGTTTGATTTTCTAACACGTATACATATGATTATGAATAAGTAGGTACTACTTCAATAAAACGTCATTAATATTTACAATGTAGGAACAAGGAACTAGCCTGTACCTATTTTCTATGTTGACATCTATTATTTATTGCATTGACGCAATATCTGGCATGTGGCAATAAATAAAACATCGTTAATCGTATTAGAATAGTTATAATGAAGTGATTAAACGAAATATAAGTACCTACCTACTCATGATAGCATTTACGTTTACATAATATTTTTTTATAAGGGATCGTGCATTTTAACAACTTGATTTTTTGTTTCGTGTAAAGACGAACGCTAAAGATTTGTTATAAGTTTTCGTGCAGTATTTTATTCACGATAAGTATTAGTTCACAAAATGAGGTGGATGGTATGTTGGTTAGTGTAGTCAGATGTGTGGTGTACCTAGTTAGATTAAGGGCAGCTGGCATTCCAGCCGGCACAAACCACCAAGAGGGCAGCGGCGTGCACATCCGCTGCGAGCGCGCCTCACACGACCATCCACGCTCCACCACTGTCAGTTCCAACAACACTGCAATTCACCATTCGCACTCGGGATAACTATGCCGTGTCAATGTCAACGCAGTGTCATGGTTCACTGGCTCTAATTGACCCGAATATGGATAACTGTGACGCAAACTGTTTGGCAACTCGACGATATAGAACTTTCCGGTTGCAATCAAGGATAAGTGACAGGCCGTATCGGCTATCGAGGAAACGAGGGAAAGAATGCAAGGGAAAAAAGTTACGTCGAAAAAATATGACACAGTAGTCAAATTTATAGCAGCGAAGCGTTCGATCGAGTGCGTCCCGTTTGGAAAGTTTAGGGGAGAACAATTAAAGGGAACGACAGGAGAGTAAGGGTTGATATGGGGTAAGTGTAGATCGGGTCGATAAACTTTTGGCTGGCGGGGCTAGGAGAATGTTCCGTACTTTTAAAAAGTTTTAGCGGTATCAGAAAGTTATTGCGTGCCTGCGAGGGTAGGTTTTCGAGCGACGAGTGGCGTGTTGGCGCGAGGCGGTCGGCCCGTGCGTCGCTCCGCGTTCAACTGACGTATTACATAGCCGGTCGGCGGCTGGCGGCTGCAATCGCTTGCTCTTCGGTAGCAAGCGCGTGGCGTACTGAGTACTGCCGGCGCCCGCCCCCGCGCTGTGCCGCCCTGTGATAACGCACCCTGCTAACGCCAAATAATCCCACAAAATTCATCACAGCATAAAATTCGAGCTTTTGAGTCGTCCACAGAATGTATAGTGAATAGAAAACATAATTAAATATTCAAAACATTTTTGTGCGCATTTAAAGGGATGAAAGTAGAACATATATCCACTTTATTTCTTAAAAATATTCCGTTTGAGTGAGATTTATATCGCTAAATAGAAATATACGTAGAACTAGACGCCAACACATTTTATTGTTAAATATTTCAAATGTGTCAATGTGAAAATCAGCGACGAATAGTTATAGTTTGTATAATTAATAACTTATTTACAGCATAAATAAGCGATAACTTAATATACATGCTTATCCGCCGCGTAATTAATGTGCAATATGGCGAAAAGCTTTATGAGCTCAGTGGTGGTCGGACAGATGTGAATTCCAGCGAGCCGACGACCTAGAATTCACCACCCCTGACACGTACGCGCGACGCGGCCATAAACCACTCGGATATCGGACGTCGCGTCGCCACTGAACCGTGCCATCGAAATTGAGAGATTCAGAAAATCGACAAGGGGAAAATAACCACGCTCCCTAAAAATGTCTGACAGCATTCTCGTGAATATTTCAGTCAATTTTTTTTTTTCATATATTTATGTTTCTTTGCATGCTATGCGTGTCCAGCTTTTGAAACATGCTATTCAATGATTTTTAACTAGTCACGCTTAGTTCAAAGCTACTTACATTATTTCTCGTTTTTTATGTTTGTTTCAGCCCAACACAACTAAATAATAAACAAAATTGCAAAGCCATGGGACATTTTGGAATCTATCTTAGGTTTTTACGATGATTTCATATGAAATTTATTCATCTGGATGTTATCTCTATGTAGGGTGAGTACGAATTGCTTTATTATGAAATGTGTACGATAGCATCTCATACAAAATGACAAATAGCTTCCAAGTAAATATTATATTATACTTTTGTAGTATTTTTGACGCAGTCCTGGCCACCCACGGTGTTTGCCAGACAAGGTACACGTATTCTTTTGACACGTGGTGCATTTGTGTTATCATAAATAACTTCAAACCGACTTGAGTAGGTAAGTTTTAAAATTACATTTGATTTGATTTGATTTTTATATTATATTTTATATATTTATAAACAAATATGTCGCATACAGAGTACTTAAACGTCTATAAAATAACATTTTTTGACACACTAATGGTAATAATTATTAAAAAGTTAATTTTAAACGGTAGAACTAATAAAAGTTAATGGCGTCAATGAATATAACATCGTCAATGTAATAATTTTATATTGCACGATTGTCTTAGTCATAGCTATTCATTTGTTTATTGACTACCATTGTATTGTGTCAAGGTTTTATTGTTTATTGGAGAAATTTAACTCGTTAAGATGGTACTTAAGAAATTATTCAAAAGAAAACATTGACAATGTTGTATATAAGATTATCTTTATATAATCCCAATAAGTATTGAAATCATCACATTCTGAATAAAATAGAACAATCACAAAATGGTTACATCGCGGGTCGTCAAAGAAACATTTCAATGAACCATATTTAAACGATAATTCCACTCACCTTTAATATTTTGACGCGGCATATGAATGTAGAATTGTTACTCTTTCACTTGGATAAGCGTCGATAAGGTTCGCTTAATAAATAGGCTTGGATGTCTGTCATGAAATGTAAGTAACGGGCCACAAAATATGTGAACGTAAAACTAAAATCGACTACGAATTATTGCTTTATGCTATGCGAGCACTGAATTTAATTCCGAGTGACCAGCAACGATACAATATTTTAAACACGGACGTAAACTCTGTTTGAACTGGGTATTAGGAGATTAGATACGTGTTTAATTTATTAATGTGATATAATATTTAGGGCAGCATACTTGCTGTTTGAAGTTGTACGGTATTTATTAAATATTTTTTTTTATTTATCACTAGCTGTGCCCTCGAACACGCCTCGTGTTAAATGTTATAAAATTAACATTTAGAATTACCTTAATCAAGCTTTAAAATACATACAGTTTTAAACAGATGAGTTTAGAAAAGGCCTTCATGTATAGAAACCAGGGTCTATTAACGAACTTAAACATTTCTTCATATTTGTATGTAACAGACATGCATAAAATGCTTACAACAGTTGCAAATAAGTAAATAATTGGCATCTATAGGGACTGTAACTTTAGAGTAGGTATAATGCACAATGTTATGAAATATCTCAATAATTTAATTATAATTTGATTAAGATTCTCTGATGAAAAGGCTGTATTTGTGCCACAAGCAGATTCCAATCTAAAATGGAATTGACGAACTGGATGAAATTATAATATATTAAGAAGAATGAAATATTCCTCAGGCCCAATCATCGTGAAACATGAGGCTATCTGCAGACTGTTTTCTGTTTTAAAACATTAACAATATAATTCAATCATTTATTTGTAAAAGATTATTCTGTAGATATATAATAAAATATATGCAAAACATTCTTTAAATTGGAAGCTGTAATATGCAAAGTAATACATGAAAGGATGGCATGTCAGAAGCACACATCCACTAAGAATATAAAATGAGGACATGATATCTAATACAACTTTATTTCGGATCTATTTTAGTCGCGTCGATTTATTTTTATAGCATTTTTTATTGATTATATGCTGTCGTTTTATGTTCGTATACGAAAATCACGTTTCTCTCATAGATGTTAAATAATTAAATAAACAATACTGTCATGATTACGTGTACGGTCATATTGGCAATAAATTCTATCCATTGTACTTAAATTATAGAAGTATATAATAGTCGAATCATTTAATTTACTTGATTGTCATGGATTATATACGATTTTTGAACAAAGAATCCATAAGATATTGCTGGAAATAATGAACTGAACACGAGTTTGATCGTCGAGATTATTTTCATGGCGATATAATGATAAAAATGACAATATCTTAAAACACTGACTAAGAGGAAGTAAGAAGTTTCACGATAAAATTGCATCATATTTAGAGGTATTTTATTAAAATTTTATTTAAATATTTATAACAATTTAAAGTATGCATAAATACACGAATAAGGAAATATAACAATCCGAAAAGATACGCATTACATAAGCATTTGCTTGGCAGCATAATAAAACGCTGATATAATATATATGATAACAATAATACGCTTCCTAGAAGAGACTGTTGAGCCAAGCTATGCGAATATATTGCATTAGCTATGTGTGTATGCGGATAAACTTGAGAAAATTTCCGTTATGATAATAATTTGGGCAAAGTGTTGTATTATCTTATATTTGGAGAAAAATGAGCACATGTAAGAAAAAAGGCTTCCATACGAAATATTGGGTATGTGAGTAGACTTTAAAATTCATTTACATACCACACGATTAAGTGCAAGATTCTGTTAATATCCTTGTTGTTGTTACACTTATATTTAGGTGTCTCACGCATATATAGTTCAGTTTATTTTAAATACCATAAGTAAATTTGGACCAAAGCAATCAATTTGAAATAGGTAGTTGGTACCCAGATATTATAATCCTATTAGTAAAACATTTAATTAGTGTAAATATACACCTACAATCAGTGTGTCGATTAAGGAAATAAATGACGGACATACCGATTTTCGCATAAATGAACCAATAAGATAAAAAATTACGTTTCCTGTCCTGTAAAATATTATATGTACCATCCAAATGAAATGTTTGTTTGCTCGATGCAAATACAATTTCGAGTGAAGAAGACACATCGGCCTTGGAAAGCCTCAATACTTTAGTGGACTTTACCTCGTCTCAACCTTCAAGTCCACTTACAATTTGTTTATAGCGAGGTGGTATTGCGAAAGTTGACAGCATCGTACGTGAGTCGCGTACCGAGTGCTATCACCGGTCACAACGTTTGCAAGCAGCATTCTGAATGTAATAATGTTTAGATTTTTTGACATTCACTCATTATAATTGAAGAATAATTAAATTACTATTCGATAATAATGCTATTTGCGGTTATTAACGAGGTAGAAAATTTCGCAGATTTTTCTACAAATTTGTCACGTTGAACTAAAAGTATAATGGTGCTACTATTGCTGTTTATGTACCTATTATATTTACATGTTTATTGATTTTTTTAAAGCCTTGTTTTGACATTGATATTTTTTATATGAAACGCGTAAAAGCGACTAGTACTTTATTATTTTCAACTGTCTCAAATAAAAGGACTAGGTGATTGATTCGACTCTATTTTTTCTTTGCGTTTATTGTCTATAAACTGATTTATATGTATTATATTTATGTATATATCTTAGTTATACTTTTTTTTTTATTCTGAATGTTATGTTTATCTTTAATTGTTGTGCATTTAATGTATAATACTAAACTTTTTTTTGTATTGAGAGAAATTGTTTATGCGACAACAGCTGATGATCCTAAATAAATAAATAAAATAAATATGTATTGTGATTGTATGATGCTTTTTTATTTGTATGCTGGTACGGTTAGCTCATTCCGATTCTCTTCTGCTATAGTTGGTCTAATTCTGATAATCTGAAGGCAGTTTAGTTTTTTTGTCAAAAATAATTATAAACTAATAATACGACAAAAAATTTCGTTGTACATTTACACCATTATCGGTCAACGCGATGACTTCTGTGACGTAGTCGATTGCGAAAGCCATTTTTGTTCGGTTTGTCATATAATCGGTTTGGCTGGTAACAATGACACATTACGACCTACTCGTATAAACACAAATGGGACTATGTTAAGACGGTGCCGTTCATACGTAAAATAAATGGGCGCGTTGCAAGGTTACAGTGGGTGGCACAATGGTGCGCTGACGAAAGAATTTTTTTAACGCCATGGACGCACTATTCATTAGACAAAGATTATTATTTAAGCAGGCGCCTTTTACAAAAGCCAGGCGAAAGGACGAGCGTCCATTCTAGAGCTAGCCTTGTCGTCGCGAATCAAATGAAGTTTCAACGAATTCTAAAGCAAATGTCGCAAACATTTAATAGAATGAGTGGAGAATGTTAATCGCTGAAGTTTTCTTAGACAATAGAACGAGTTTGTATAACTACGCGTCTAGGTTTGCTTTGTGTTTTGATAAATCCAGACTATTGTTTCCATGCAGTTAGCTGCTGAGGCGCATAATGATTGAATGACGCGATAATTAGTTTCATTTTGAGCCTTGGCAAATAGACACATTTGAAAGTAAATATTGAATTTTAATTATAGATATGGTTATATTTTACCAATATCCAAGTGACAGATTATAGCACAACACATCACACACGTTTCCTATCTAACTTACTTTTTAAGTAATAATATATACATACAGACTACTTTGAGGTAATGCAATTCTGAATAAATAGTAGGTACAGCTTGTGAATTATTAACTAATGATTTTCCACAATCATTAAACATAATATAATTGTTCAATTTATCGTTTAGTGCTTTAAATACTCAATCAATTCACCTACATATTAACCCGTAAATGTCGTTGGTACAAACGTATAACACATTCCACAAAACGATAACGCTAATATCTACATTAAAACAAAGGTTTACTGAGTGTATAATATGACCGACACTTCATTGCTAAGAATCTTAAGCACCTACCTACATGCCAAGTTCAAGGAATTTTCATAGTAATTGTTTATTGCGCTAATAACATTTATATGATTAATTGTAACGCAATCACTGCAACACGTGTTCCAACGGCGATAAATTATCATCAAAATATTAATACGACAGACGTAATGTCCAGAAAATTGTATTACAGGGTGTTTAACGTTCAATTGTTTACCGGTTCGCAACAACTAGCTACAATAGATCATTAATTGTTCGCACTGACAGCATTGAAATTAATAAATTTGTAATTTGCGAGTGAGACCGTGGCGCAAGTTCTGAGGTCTTTGCAATCGTTGACGCAGAGTACACGTGCAAATTTATCTCGAGAGGTCTCATTGAGTACTTGAGTTTGATCATCGACGATACTTTAAAACTTTTGACTATCTACTCATTAGTTGTTTATTATAATGATATATGAATAAAAATTATGAGGATATAATAATAAGTAATCATAATTTGGAGGAGGGAAGGCGCGTTATATAACTTGATGGCTTGTGTGTTGAGCAGTTTTTATATATAAAATTATTAAAGATCCACAGCCACCAAATCGGTAATATAAAGTTATATTTAAGATAAAAAAAAAACAATATAAACAACGCCTAATTTCACAATTGTAAAAGCCCGAAATTCTAGTTCTGTTCCATTTAATGTTCTTGTAATTAAGACAGATACCTAATTCGAATATATATTAAGGTATATTGTCTTTCGTTCGATTCGCAAGATGGATGAATTCCTCTCGTGCTTCGAACAAAAACGCTCGTTAACATCTAACTCGACATTTTTTCCTGTTTCCAAGTTTCTTCCAAGACCAGAAACTACGTCAGACAATAAATTCAACATTAAAAAAAATAGGACAAATGTATTTGGTTTATATGTAAGTAGGGCTGTATTTAAAAATTTATTTGTTAACCTTTCAAAAGGTTAAAATAAACTAATTCCTTTGTCTGTGCAGTACGTCAATTTGAATTTCAATTAATATTTATGTGGTCCTTTCACTTGGCGCACGACAAACGAGCCATGATTTGGACAGAGCTTCTAGATGCTAAAATACAACGAGTAAATGCTTATTGTTAAATTAATTATTATTGAATAATGAATACATTATTGAAGTTATTATTAACTGAGTATAACGTTGTTTGTAAGGAAATATCGTGGCCATAACAAAATATATGTAAACTTACATATTGTACCTAAAAATAGTGTTTCTTTGTCCCGTACGTATTGCTATACTATTCTTTTTATAATATTTTTTACAATATCCAAAAACAGTTTAGGAGACGTGTGTGATATTCAGCAAAATTTAATTCCGCTTGAATCTGAATATAGACTGGTGTTTATGTAGTCCTATTATAGTAATAGTAAACAATTGGTAGGAAGGGCATGGTAGTGAATTGTGATATAGTTAGCAGAGCCTTCTATGTCGTATCGGCTGAGTATAAATAGAAAAAGGAATTTATACTAATAATATAAAGCTGAAGAGTTTGTTTCTTTTTTTTTTTGGATGAACGCGCTAATCTCAGGAACTACTGGTCCGATCTGAAAAATTCTTTCAGATAGCCCATTTGAGGAAGGCTTTAGGCAATATAACATCAAGTACTACATGGGTTAAACTGCGGGGTACAGCTAGTAAGTAAATAACCATGATATAAGCTACTCTTTATCCGGGTACCACGCGTGGGTAATCTTCTTCTACCTTCCTCCGCGAGGATCCCTGGTAGAAATCTTTGCACATTGATAAGGCCGCCAACTGCACTATATTATTGGCCTATGTCATTTCTCTTTATGTATTTTTGTTTATCATGTACAATAAAGCGGTAAATAAATAAATCCACGGGTCGAAGCTGGTAAAGTATAAATAAAAGTATACGTGGGCGACGTGTTGGCATTAGTTAATAAATATATAATAGCCAGATTGCTGTTAGAGGTTATTGATTCGGATCTTTTTTCAGGTGATAATCGTGCGACTATTTCAGTGCTAAGTTGAACGTCCTAGACACTACCAAGGCCTACAGCATTTCGGGACCAGCTGAGTTGGTGACCGGAGCTTGGTTCAAGGGCGTTGGGTGAATGCCACTCGTTTTTTTGCTTTCAAAACGTCTTAGCTTATCGAAACCGGATGAATATCGTCAATTGATATCTAATAACCATGCTCGTTTGGTTACGATACTACAAATTATTAATTATCTAACGAATCAACTACGTCAAAATATCGCTTCGAGTGTTTTATAAAGACACACTAGGCAATTCTTCTAATACTGTAATATTAAAAATTGTTTGTTTAACGATACGAACATTTTCCTTGATATAAATTACAATGCTTTCAACAATTTACACATACACTTGGTATATGATATACTAAATTGTTAATGTTAATTGTGTTCTGTTAACAATGGAGACTATTCATGTTAAAATGTAGGTAGGTTCCTACCACGTGTTTAATATATTTATATCGTTTACTAGCTGCACCCGGCAAACGCTGTTCTGCCTTACTTTGATCATTTAGAGGTATGAAAAATAGATGTTAGCCGATTCTCAAACATACCCGATATGCACATAAAATTTCATAAGAATCGGTCAAGCCGTTTCGGAGGAGTATGGCAACGAAAACAGTGACACGAGAATTTTATATATTAGATAATCTTAGTACAGACATCAATAATATCAGTAACATCATCGTGGAATGCACGGCAGTTGCGGAGTACAGGGCAAGGCACTTGGGTTCACCTAGGTCCATGGACGTAGTTCACGTATGTTCAATAGGCTTCACAGAGGAGCTGGGATGGTTCTAGCCTTGAGAGCTTACCCCCTCCTTTCCTTTTCACGCAAAATAGGCGCTTAACGTCGAGTCGCGCAAAACGTGCCCGTATTATTTATATCAGTAACAGTAAAGAATTGAAACGAAGCGTGATAGAAGTAGGTACGTACGTGTAGATATATTTTCTAAGGCAAAAGGAGTTTACGCTCCTAATGAACAATAACAAAAATGGCTCGCCAAGATAACAATGTTACACCTGTGGGGCGTATTGGGTAACTAGCTATAACTAGGTAAAAGCGTAAAGCCTTTGTTCCTTCGCGTCTGCGGCGCGGCTCTACGAAATATTTATCCTTTTCTTTTTTTGCTTGGTTGCGCCGACCGCCCGAGCAGGTAGGCTGAATACAATAAACCTGAGCAGACATATATATCTACCTACATAGTTGTGGAACTTAATTTTGTGCGCGCAATCGGTTGGACGAATACAGGGTTTGAGTATAGTTGAAGGAATGTTTTTAAGAATACATAGCCTCGAATAATCACCCTTTTACAAATAATCTTCAAATATTCATAATTTTGTTATGTAATATTAATAATAAAACATTCTGAACAACATAAAGTTGTTTTTTTATAATATCAAGTCAATAAATTGGTAATAACGATCACTCACTAAGAGATATAATCTACTTCAACAGTCATTGATGAATAATGTTAAAATAAGCATCATTAATTTGACCAATTTGCATCAGAAACATTAGGTATTAGATCACACTATATCTTATGGTAACATGTAGGATGTAGGTAAATTTCATGCTCAATTAAATGAGTATTTTCATTTTATTTTACAACATTTCAAGTTAAAACTAAACAAGTATCCATATAATGAGATTAGCAAACAGCTGGCAGTGTGATTAAACAATATGCAAGTGGAATAATGAGTACAGCAACTTTATCAATCCATTCAAAGGATCATTTTGTGGAGCAATCATAGAGGTCATCAGAGGATAACAAAGTAACTAATTCAAGGCTGGCAGCCAACTTGAGCATTTCCTCTCAAGGTATTAATATTTAAATGTCACCTTTTGTTATGATAAACAGCTTGTGACATATGTGACATGTGCAATTTGGGAACAGACTTGATTTAAGATTTGTATCAATTACATATACAAGTAAATGTTATAGCAAGTGTTTATTTTGTTATGGTTACCATTCTATTGTATACTAGCAGTCCGCCCCAGCTTCCCTAGAAGCATACTCAAAGCCTATAGAGCTAAGGAATCACATACTTACATATTCAGAGTGATGGAACTTTTGAAATGGGTCCAGTTGTTCTTAATATAAGCGCATATAAACAAATATAAAAACTCACCAGTGTTATAGAGTTATATTTGTATAGATAAAAACTTCAAACCAAAAGCATTTTTGATACCCATTTAAAGATAGAAGAAAGTAATTGCTCACAATGAATTTGTTCATTTATCTGTTAAAAACAATATGTTTTGTTATACTTTAATATGAAGCATTAGATACAGGAAATAAAAGTAAATATAAAAAAAAACACACGAAATCAATTATTGTTATATTTAAATGTCAGATATGTAGAGACAATAGAGTAATTATTATTTAATTGTGAAGCAATTGATGATTAGAAACTACTCAAGATAAAACTTCAACTAAATGGGAATTAAATACACATTTACAAATTGTTGGCATTAATTCCAATTACAGTTTTCACAACTACTATTGATAATACCCACCTTTGGTCTTTAAATTGTTTATTTTATTGCTACTGCCTATGATATATATTATTGTACAATATATACCTTCATATCAAAAACAATCTTGTAAATAAAATATAAGAAAACAGCAAATTCCAAATTTAATGTACAACAATTCTATACATAATGATTAAAAACTCAAGTTTGTTTATTTGAATGCGTTTATCCCAGGAACTGGACCAAAATATAAAATTCTTTTGGTGGTTGATATGGACATGGCTATATTTTATATATATGATGGGCGAAGATGTGCAGACCACTAGTTAAAATACTATAAAAGTAGTTGCTTATTTTAATGAAAGTAAGAATTATTCCATTACGCAGATATTACAATACCGTGGTACATATTACATATATATTTTAATTATTTATCTTTTGAATATATTAAATTTTTTTTTGATTATTCATGAAAAGTCTTTTTTCTTAATGCCAAGTTAATAATATTCATAATTAAAATGTGTTTTGATAGTTTTAATTGCTTTTATTTGTACGAGTTGTTCGACTCGATTCGATATTTAGTATTTACATATTAGGATACTTTTATCAACATCAAACTATATCCTATGTAGCAATAGTTTAGTGATTAAAAAGCCTATAGACTACACACTCAACTTAAAATATAATCATCGCGAATAAATCGTTATGAACGCAGAGTCCAAATCGATTTCCAATTTTTCTTTCAAACCAAAGCGTCAGTAGAAACAATGAAGTTTTTTTACCTTCGTTTTCGTGACTCCACGATGCCGCTTTAGATTCCCAGCGCGTACTACAGTTATTCACAGCACTTATCATCACAATTCTATAACGAATTTAAAACTAATTCTACCATTAAAAGATAGATTAAAAGTTTATGTACAAATAAAATAATATTTTAACATAAAATACACAAGCTGGATACAAGCAAGGGTTCGAGCATGACACAAAACAAACCAATAGAAAAAGAGAAGGAGCGGAACGCGACGCGCCTGCGTCCAATTGCGGCTGTGTCGGTAAAACAGAATACAATCGGATACTTTGTCCATATAAAAAACAGCTGTTTATTTTGCTATTTGGATTGTTTCTAAAATTAGGCTTGAATATTTTTCTTCGAAAATTACACAAAAGCCGCAAAAAGATTCAATCACAAAAGTGTACCTTTTTAAAATATAAAAGTTTGATAAAGTCGATGATGCGTTATATTTGCAATAGATGTCACTGCATTGCACATATAATCACAAATATTTATATTCTTAATTTACTTAATTTGACACAAGATGGCGTAAATCGCTAATAGCGAGCAAAAAATGATTTTTAATACTTATCGATTGTAGATTATAGATTGCGACAAAATGTTTTCTGCAATAAATTAAAATTTTAAAATTTATTACCAGGCTGTTTATATTGTATATTATTTTGTCATTCATATTTTTACATCTGCGCCATCTGTATGTGAACATATTCATTTTTACTATTTAGTTATTAATTTTGCTTTATAATAGATGGCACAATATCAAAGTAGCTATGTAAAGGCCACGTTGAGTTTTATCTTTTTTATTAGCTTCATCTGTTTGTACGTAATTTGTATGAAACAGACTCCTTTAGAATAGCTTGTAACCCACTTTAAACGTAGAGATTTAATTCAAACGAGATAAAATCAAGTACCGGTTATAACACCATTTCATGAGTTAATCCATCCGGGCTAAGAACGCAAGGTTTACTTTTCCTAATTTACACTTGGTATATACGTGAGATGATTAAGTTGATCTTATAATGAATTAATAGTTCTAAAAAACCTTCGAAATGTCGAAAGCTAGATTTGTGAAAAATTATTATATTAATAATAGAATAATAGAATTTAAATAAATAGACATAATTACCTACTATGGCTTTAGGCAGATGTTCGGAAGATTAAATATAACTGAATTGATTATTGTTTTTTTTATTGACTGATTAATTTGTAAGCTTATATTATACTCTACAACATCATTGTTTTTGGGATAGGGACTTGCCACATGGGCGAAGCCCGACTTTAGTTTCGGGGGTTGCATAAACATAAAATAACCCTTAAAATAATTATGAGATTTAAAATATTGATTTTATATAATACTGAAGATAAACAAAAAATAACCATTGTGGAGTTGTAAATTTATAATTTTAGATGAATGAAACTGGTTTGAAACCCAAAAACCCACTACCTTGCAAAGCCCTGTAAATGTTTCAATCTTCGGCTGTAGGTATTTTTGAATGCAAGAAATTTCATAATAATTAACAATATAACATGCTTATGAAACGATTGTTTATTGCTTTCTGTCTATGGCATATCTTTATTTTTTTGTTATTTTTTTTATTTTTCTGAAATACAGATAGTGCCTAAAAGTCTTAATGTTGCAAACGTCTTTAAAATTTCTGTTTAAAGGAGTAACAATGTATTTCACTTTGAAAATTCCTTGAAACATTATTGCTTTTGTTTAAATAACAGTTCTGATTTTCCCTTACTCTTTGTCTATTCTTTCCTTGAACCAGCTTAGCTGCCAGCTGTAATATAAAGAATAAAACAGGAGGAGCTGGTTCGAAAAAGATTTATTAGAATGTGATTTTAACGTAAAACGTATAATAAAAAGTAACTATTTCGATGACAAAATATATCTACCTATGTGGGTACCCAAATTATTCAAAGAAGAACGAAAAATATTTAATATTTAATATAATAGAGGACACCGATGGATCAGAAAGATCGAGGTGTATTTTTTGCTAGTAACTAAGATCTTATATTACTGTTTTGATGTATAAAAGCTATTTTTTTTACTCCTACCAGCCCTTTGAGTATTAAAAAATGCATTATTATTTCATACAAAAAAAAACATCTCTTTAGTACCTACATATAAATGGATTATAAATATAAAATTATTGAAACACAAATATTTTCTATATCAGTATCAGTATTATTAGGTCATTAGCGTTAGTGAAAAAATAATTACTACTTATAATATAAACCATTAAAACAAACAAAATATTATACTGTACAAAAAGATCGTTTGCATCAATGCGTATGAATTTAATTACGACTGAAAATCCTGTTTCTCATTTTTACAATATATACAGATTGATTATTAATGAGGGTGATAATTTTATGCTAAACTAGCTGCACCCGGCAAACGCTGTTCTGCCTTACTCTGAACATTTAGAGGTATGAAAAATAGATGTTAGCTGATTCTCAAACATACCAGATATTCACACAAAATTTCATAAGAATCGGTCAAGCCGTTTCGGAGGAGTATGGCAACGAAAACTGTGACACGAGAATTTTATATATTAGATTAACTCCGAACATCCTTGGTGATAGCAATAAGCGACATCAGTGTGAAAGGAAACTGTTCAAATGTTATTACATTTATCCACATCTGTTTTTATGTAACGTTTGAAATTTGCGATTTTAAATTATATTCATCTTTTAGACTGCCAACTTTATGATGCCAATTTTTCATTTAATTTGTTATAATTCTAGTAAAATTATTATTTGTTAAAAAAAAACATTATAAAGGTAAGCTTTAACAAGGTTTTATTTTAGCATAAAACTTCCTTGCGATAAGATTTGCGGACAACAGATGAGATAGGTATGCATCACTGGATGTACATCTCAGCATAATAACATATTTACGGTTGAAAATCTGAGACCATATTAGATTATTGTTTTCATAAACATGTGATATTGTTTTAATAAACAGAGAAGTTGGTCCTAATCTTCGTATATATCACCATTTTGTCAAAGTCTGCCCAGTGGATCTTACGTGATTGCCGCTTATACAAACAGACACACAGAAAAAAATATAGTCATTATTTTGTGGTATATAAAACCACTATATTGCATAGCAGCTATAATTTCTATTTAAATAGAAACGTAGGTATAACAGCAAATGATCCCTAAACAAATAGTTTCAACCGTCTTTTATACGATTTTGTACCGAACAATTTTGCTGACGCTACCTCCGTTCAAATTGGCCTCATTTTGTGGGCCACGTCAAAGGAAGGCCAGAAGGGCGTGAGGAGGTACGTTTGCTTCCTCGAGTGGCCCTATTAGGTCCAGCCTCTTGCCTTTGTTGAGCTACCGAGGTTAGAATGATGTCTTTGAGATAAAAATTGGGTCGCAATTCTTGATTACTTCAAAGTTACCAAAGGTATGTAAGGTAATTGCTATATTACCATTCTCATATTATTTAATTGGATTTGTTTTTAGGAAAAGGCACTTATAAAAAAAAGGTTTGCTTTCGCATTCAGAATCATCGATTGATACAAATCTGATGAGCTTAATTTAATAAAAGGAAAAAAAATATTATCTACAATAATAGTTTACCTTATCATGTCTTTAGAATGTACATGTATTTAGTGTAGATGTATTCTGGAAATATTTTAAATGTTAATATTATGCTACAAATAAGTAATATGATTTTAAAAAACTTTTAAAAGAAAGTGAGTTTATTACCATATTACCTATTATATGATAAAAATATCTTTATAAATTTAGGATAAAGAAAACAAAGGAATATTTATAATATGAGACGGATATAATACGTGTTATCAGACACACTATAGCCACAATGTAGAGAGGAATAAAGCACAATATTAGCTATACGTTACTCTCTGGTAACTTTTTGTTGAGATGTACGTCTAACATAAAGTTAATAACACAAGTTCGTACATAATGTTTGCTTTCTCAGAATTAATCTAAGCAGGTTCTCTGTTAAGGCTTCGAATGACCTGGATACGTGAGGAGGCTGCATCAGGCAGGGGTGCGGCGAATCGATGCGTTGCCATAGCAACCGCGACGTCTGCCGAGGAGCCTGCGCTCTACTGTCCCTTTCTGTCTCGCTTCGATATCATATCACAACATCTTGAGTTCTAAAAGATTCTAAGGCGCAAATTCGTTTCATCGGATATTAAACGCAATTCAAATGCGGAGAAGGTATCTGTTCTCTAATTCATAGGAGCTTCATGCGACCATACAAAACTCAGGTGCGATCTTACGATATAATATAAAGAAGAAACAGTTTCTGAAGTCAATAAAGACAAAAAGACAGTACGCGCTATACAATTTATGTTCTTCAGGTTGTAAAGATAAGGTCGAAAATGGGTAGTAAGGCGGGCAGATGTGTTTGAGTCACCTGTGTGTGTGGTTAAGTTATCCCAGCTCGGTGGGTGGCTTACAAGATATTTGGGGTTTGTTCCGAGTCTGTTAACATCTGGCCCCTTGAAGGGTGAAGTCTGCATTTCAGGACGGTTCCGTAATTAATTATTTATTTTCGTTTCGGTTTGTTTGTGGTCTAATTAGAAAGGGTAGATGGTTCCTGATGAGATTTGGTTCCGTTCCGATTGCTAATATTTAAGGCTTTAATGAAAACATGAATTGTTAAGCTATTAATTATACAGCATTCAATTGATAATTCTAATTGTTTAAAACTTATTTATTGCTTCTGAACTATAAGCGTTTTAAGTAGTGTTTAGAGTCGTTTTAACAATAATTGCTCTTGAATGTGCTTTGCAGTGAAACGAATTTAAAAAAATACTTTATAATATATTCAGTCTGTTATTCTGATATGTCCACTGATATTAATTGAACTCTTAATTACAAGAATATTGGGTTAGTTAAACTGTTCTAAGACTAATATATATTTGACATAATAATCATTTATTCACTTTATGTACTAATGTATGTTGATTTATTGTCTAGTGGTAAATTCGTATAAGGTACATCGATTTGATTTTATTAACTTACCTGTTACAAATACACTCGTCTTTAGGAAATGGGGAGGGGAAAACACTGGACCCGAAAAAATCCAATCAATTATAATGAATTGTTTTCTGTGTTTCGGCTCAGGTGATTTTGTTGCTTTATATAATATGTATATTAATCCTGTATTGCGTGAGTTTGTCATTGAACTCTTTCTTAACGGTTGGACCGATAAGAGTTTCTTGTGTGTTTTCGAGGTGAGAGTTGGGATTGGAAACATTCGAACGATAGCAAACCTGGGCATTAGTATTAATAGTAGGCCTAGTAATTGTATATTTACGTTACCAAGTAAAATATATATGTCGCCTGTTATAGAAATAACCTTTTACTTACCAATACAATAATACTAATTTATAGAAACAAATGAACGAGCTCTTTAAGATAATTAAATAAACTATATTGATAGATATTCATTATCAAGCGCTTAAAATATTAAGTTTTCTACACTCATATTACAAAGAGGAAGAATTTGTATTTTTTTGTTTGTTTGTTGATTGGTAATGGATAAACTTAAGAACCGCTGGACCGATTTTAAATATTTTTTCACTATTAGAAAGCTGCACCTTCACTTTGTGACATAGGCTATATATGTACCACGGGCGAAGCCGGGGTGAACAGCTAGGTGAGTTATAAAGTTTTACTAGTTTTATTAGTTTAGTTTCGGGGTGCACAGCTAGGTGAGTTATAAAGTATATATTTAACTTTATTCCAGCTGAGTCTCCCTGACTGACGCAAGTATCCTCAAACTAAAATAAAGTATTATCAGTTTCTTTATATTATATCTTTAAAAAGCAAACTTTTCTTCAGAAAATTTAGTCATTAGTTAACTACTAACTATAATATTATCTTAACAAATTATGTATCCATCCTTAGGATTTATTATTAGAACCAGGTTCATCCAATATAAGTCTATTAAAGTTAGATGCCTATAGCTCTATGATGTCAGTTCACGAATCCTATCCTACTAATATTATAAATGCGAAGGTTTGTAAGGATGTGTGTCTGTTTGTCACTCTTTTACTCAAAAACTACTCAACCGATTGTATTGAAATTGGTACACAGACAGCTGGTTAACTGGAATAACATATAGGCAACTTTTTATCCCGATATTCCTACGGGATACGGACTTACGCGAGTGAAACCGCGGGGCGCAGATAGTTCTTATATAATTTTAACTTGTAGATTTAATACTTACCACATTAGAACTGAATTTCAACATATTTACATATATTCATATATATACATTGAAGTTATTAACAAACGTGTAATAAAAATCGACAAGCGACTCCTGAATATGCATACCAAACACCGTCCCCTACCGCAATGAACATTAATCACTCATAAAAAAGACAAAGCTACTCGTATCTAACATCGGACTTCATTATAAAGACGGCGAAGCGCCGTAATGACCGACGGCCCGTGTGTCACGGAACACGCTAATATTTATGTAAATTGCAGAGAATATGATTAGTCCACGTCGCCTCCCCACCTGATAATCATATTTACGACGTAACCCCCCATGGGGGCGGCGATGTCAGCCTACAGATTTCCTGGGACTTAACCTGGCTTTATGTCGACGTTCGAGCACTTGCTTTGCTGCTATAATACCTTGCCTGTACTCTTTATGAGTATTGTGTTTCTTATTCTGGATCCAGAAGGATTCTTCTACGTAAACGTTTCGAAAATCAAATACAATAAATTTATTTTTACATATACATTTTATAAACATATATATGTGCCTTCATCTGAAATAGGAGCTTTCTTTTGCCACTATATGTAGAAGAAACTAGATTTGCTGTGATGAAAATCTTTTTAATCTACAATATCCCTTCTTTTTTCATTTCAGTTACAAAGAAAATCAGCGTGAAACATTTAAGCATTGTTGAGGTTTGTTTTTGAGCTGGCGCGTCAAATCGTTAAGTATTTGTATTTTGCTTTCCTATAGTGAAACTATCCAGTTTAGTTTTACATCCTATGATCTCTCAGATTGTCTTTAAATCCTGGAAATTTTGTGCACATCAGGTAATTAAATAATAGTTAGACGCGAGGCCAGCCAGCAAATCAAATGTTTTCATACTTGAATTAAAAATACCAGTGGTGAGATTAGAATAGCATTAATACTTATATAAATATTTAAACAAAGTTAATTTATCGTTGCGAAGAAAGTAATTTCTAGAACAATGAAGAAAGTTCAGAGACTAATCACATACTAATTACTACCCGCTGTGAAATTGTACGAGTTGTTTGTTGATTGAATAAAATTAATGTAATTTATTCATTATGTTTTATTAAATAAAGAACATAAAGTACCCGCACACGTGGAATTTCAATTGCTTCTAAATACAATATATCAATAAGTAACCTTGTTTGTAACCAAAAAAATATAGATATATGATAATAATTACACAAAGAGGCTTCATTGTGGATCAATATAAATATCTTCTATATCATCATCATCATCAGCCCATATATGTTCCCACTGCTGGGACACAGGCCTCCTATGAGGGTTCAGGCCATAATCCACCACGCTGGCCAAGTGCGGGTTGGCAGATGTCACATGTCGTCGAACTTTTAATCTTGGACATGCCGGTTTCCTCACGATGTTTTCCTTCACCGTTTAAGCAGTGGTGATGTTATCCACATGCGCAGATAAATTGAAAAATCAATTTATTTCCTGCACGCTCGCCCGGTCTCGAACCCCGACTTATCGATTCCGAAGTCCGAGGTTCTCACCACTGAGCCACCACTGCATCTTCTATATATATCTATATATATAAAATTCTCGTGTCACAGTTTTCGTTGCCATACTCCTCCGAAACGGCTTGACCGATTCCTCTGAAATTTGGTAAGCATATTGGGTAGGTCTGAGAATCGGCCAACATCTATTTTTTATCCCGATATTCCTACGGGATACGGACTTACGCGGGTGAAACCGCGGGGCGCAGCTAGTGTATAATATAAAATTCTCGTGTCACAGTTTTCGATGCCATACTCCTCCGAAACGGCTTGACCGATTTTGATGAATTTTTTTGTGCTTATCCGGTATCTATGAGAATCGGCCAACATCTATTTTTCATACCCCTTAACGATAGGGAAAAGGCGGATCAGCGTTAGCCGGGACAGCTAGTATTGATATATAGGTGAAAAAGGACCAATGTAATAATAGGGTCCATGCTAGTTCTATTTATGTGAATCTATTAAAGTACCATCTAGCTTTAATTTTTTTTTGACTGGGGAAATCTTGCATAGACACACACGGTCCTTGGGGAAGGAGCCGTGGGTTACATCAGATTCCTACCGACTACAGCCCCACTGTGTTCCGACGAGCCGCTTTAGTGAAGAGGCCACGGGAACTGGTTACTTTTCTAGCTCGAACCGCGGCATTTCTCGCGTAATCTACCTCTAGGTTTTTTTGTTTGTTTAGTGTCTGCGTGAAAGAGTAACAAATATACATCTATATATTATAACTTTAATGATTTCGTGTTTATAATATTGTATAATATATTATTAGCTCCACTAAACTACACTGAAAGAAGTACCGCAAGCTAAGAAAGCAACATTTATATGAAATATCTCTGTAGTCTGTATATAAAATTGTTGTCACCATCTATTTTTATAAACGAATGTATGTGTTGTAATTGTTTATGCAATGTTTAAGTTACTGTTAACAAATAAATGGCTTCATAATTGTTACCTATCCTGTTGATTATAATTGGCGATGCTTCTGACTTATACATTCATATAAATTTTATAAACCGTACTGCCTTCAATAGATAAATATAAATAGAACTATCCCTGCTTTCGAAATATTTGCATGCAAAGATGAATTTCTTCTTGAATACTAATATAAAGTACTTATTATAAAATATATTATGACATTAACTAGATGTAAAATATAATCTCACTTTAGGTTATAATGGAAGTGAAGCATTCTTCAAGACGAATTGGGTTCGCACCGGGAAAGTACCATAATTCCATTTTTGAGGTATATTGAGGTAAATAGTAGCATGCGAATGCTACTGAGCTTTGTACGAGCCAAGGAGCTGGAGACGCCTATTCTTTTATACCAGAATAGATATCAAAAGCATACCAAAATATAGAAGTAGAGGGGAAATGAAACGGCGTATGAGTCATGTACATTCATATGATCTACTTCCTCATCACGATTATGTTATGATTAGCATGTTTCCAAAAGATAATCCTACTAATATTATAAATGCAAAAGTTTGTAAGGTTGTGTGTGTGTTTGTTGCACTTTCACGCAAAAACTACTGAACCGATTGCAATGAAATTTAACGTATAGGCAACTTTTTATCCGGATATTCCTACGGGATACGCACTTACGCGGGTGAAACCGCGGGGCAAAACTAGTATAGCATATTTCGAACAGAATGTTTTCTATAGACTATTGGTATAAAGGTTCAACCATGACCATAAATGAAATACGAAAGCGTTATACGTGTGTGTGTCTATAACAAATGGTAGTGCATGATAGTGTGTGTGCTGTGTTAAATAATTTAATTCTCTATATAAACGTGCCAAATTTCCGTAAAATAGAGGACAAAGTGCTCCACGTTTTAATATACTTATAGATAATGACTTAAAAAACCCACTTCTAAATAGATTTTAAATAATGAACCACTAAAGGACGTGTTCGACTTTTTATTTATTTTCTGTGCATGGTTATCAAGCGTGGTCGTGAGTCTTATAATTTGAAACAAGTTGTAATAAAAACTATTGACAAGTGAAAAACTCTCGTAGAGACAACTACGTCGAATTTATTGAATTAAATCGTATTTATTTCTAAGTTAATCTAAGTTTATGGTGCTTGATAGATGTCTTTGTTTTATTGTAATAATTTATTAAATTATTTATATACTTAATCAGAATTTAAGAATACTGTAGAAGTGTACTTGTAAATTGTAATGTTTTCCCTTCATTAAAGTTAAAGAAAAGCCTAAAATGAACTCTCACCTAACATTATAAAACGGACAACAAAACAAAATATATTTTCATAATGATTAAGTTTCTTAATTTGCTCTATTTATTCAAAACCTCTGTATATTTTTGCGTAGAAAAACTTCTTGTTTCTGTTACTAGAAAGTTCTAAATGTGGTTACAGAGTTCCACAGTGACATTAGGGTCAAGGAAAAAAGTATCTTCCGAAGCAAAGTTAATGGTGTCGAGCAGCGGGGTGGTGAGGCGGCCTGAAATGTGTAACTCTTAGTGACAGTTGAGAGCGGTCGCGGGTCGAGACAGCGCGGCCGGTCACTATCGCGTTTCCCGCGTGAAAATTGCTTTCCCCGCGGTCGGTGTGCCACCACGTGAACGCAGTGTCCCGTCGACCGCTCGCGTGACACGCCGCGCTCTTCGCGCCACCATCATCCTGCAGGACGTACGAACCCGCCGCCCGCCGACCCAACACTGCGCCCTCCCGGACCCTGCTCGCGCGCGCATCCAAAAAACATTCCAATTTCAAAACTTAACTTTTTAATAGTTTGTGTCATCGATTTGTCATTACGGCGGCTATCTTGTTGACTGAGGCGATGCGGTCGAAGGCTGTCGCCAGGCGTTTACACGCGCAAGGTAAGATAAAAAACTGTCAAAACATATAATATTTTATACTGAATAAGAACAATGCGTGAAAGAGTTCCGTAGGTATAAAAGATAAGGACAGTGTGATGCGCTCATGTCGCTTCGCTATTGGCTAGCGCCTCCCCCGCCTGACAAGATAGCAGCGGCATCCTCCGTTAGCTATTTAGATATTGTGTACCGCATGGGAAGGTTATAAAGCTTCTTTTGCTTTGTACCGGCATAGAGAGGGACGATCCCTCCACTGTCACTTGTCATTGGATGAGCACACGGGCTTTTCATTATTTATTTACATTATGTATTTGTGGAAACGTGACGCGGGCTTTTGTGTTATAGGTATTCACTGATAATGTGATGATAAATTATTATTTATAATATCGAAGAAGTGAATGCGATTTGTGATTTATTTTTTATTACCGTTTTAAAATTAAAGGCCCAAACCCTATTTAATGCAATTTTATAAATCATGCAAACTACATTTAAAGTATGTAACATCAAATTTGATCATTATTACAATGCATTCAAATTATTGAATTGATTTTAAAACGCATTTTTAATAAAAAAGTTTAAATCAGTGCGCTTATTAATATAAACGTATTGTGATATTTCTATTGGTCGGCTGTTATCAGCAGGACAGCCTCCAAAACATCGCTTTCACAACGCAAATACAATCTCCCATTTTACGATATATTTTATAGCAGATTTCTAAGTGCAAACGTATCTTAGGGAAAAGAAAATAACTTTTTTATAGCTCTAAACTTACGCTTATATGTATGTTTACAACAGAACTCTTAAATTATCTTTATATATATAAAATTCTCGTGTCACAGTTTTCGTTGCCATACTCCTCCGAAACGGCTTGACCGATTCCTCTGAAATTTGGTAAGCATATTGGGTAGGTCTGAGAATCGGCCAACATCTTTTTTTATTATCCCGATATTCCTACGGGATACGGACTTACGCGGGTGAAACCGCGGGGCGCAGCTAGTCTAATATATAAAATTCTCGTGTCATAGTTTTCGTTGCCATACTCCTCCGAAACGGCTTGACCGATTTTGATGAAATTTTTTGTGCTTATCCGGTATCTATGAGAATCGGCCAACATCTATTTTTCATACCCCTAAATGATAAGAGTAAGGCAGAACAGCGTTTGCCCGGTGCAGCTAGTTTATTATTAAAATTCATCTATCATATCATAGTGCCAAAATAGAACTTAAACTGAAACATTTGATTCTTCATTCTTCAACTGGTTGTCTTTTTATATCGCTTTGGAATCATATCAAAATTATTTACCTTTTAATTTTTATTTAAGTTCAAGTTATTTACCACCGATTCTAAAAGCAGTTAAATAGGACTGTACTCATTGTACTATAATAGTTATTCAACTTAGATGTTACTTTATTCATAATCTAATTCCTCTCAAGGTGAATGAATATCAATACATCTTATTTTTTTATAAGCTTATAAACATGCTAAACGAATCTTACACACTTGCCTTTGTTATTTTGTGCTTGGTATAAACGAAAATATGTATAAATATGATTATTAATTAATTACTTATGTAAAAATTGACAATTGTACGCCACATGGCAGAGCACAGTAGAACTTTATATCATGTAATACCTTCCTAATAACCTGTGAATCACAATAAATCATTTTGAATTTGAATTTGAATTTGAATCTTGAACGGTTCAAATTGAACCTTCTTGTAACTAAGTGAACTATGTAGTTAATAAAAAAAACTACTCTTTTCAGGTCAATATATATATATATATATATATATATATATATATATATATATATATATATATATATATATATATATATATATATATATATATATATATAAATATATATATTTTTAGAGGAAAAAAAGAAAAGCAATAAAATGATATTTAACATAAATTGAATAAGTACTTTTTTCGGCTCTTAAGAACAATGAAACAAATATAGATTGAAACAATCTTTAGAAGATTCCATCTGATTCCATGATATCATTTTTTAATAAGTTTTTAAAAAGTAACTATCTCTACATTAAGTTATATTTATTTCCTTGTAATTATAATACAACGACCTGAAAAGCTGACGTAGTTCGGGAAAAGATATATGATTATAATAACTGATGAAAAACATGGTCAGAAAATCGATTTTGTTTTAACGTCATATCGGGCATCTTAGCTCGAGGTTCGTTTGATGGAAAACGATCACCACCGCCCATGAACATTCGCAGAGGTGCAAATGCGTTACCCGCTTGAGGAAAGGTGACGGAAAAGAATGGACTACGATCGGACTGTCCAGAGCGGGGACAAGGATACGGGGCTCCGATATTACAAACACAGGAAGATTCGTGTAGTGCATGCCGACAGTGGTAATAAAACTGAGTGGCCGTTCATAATCATTGCTAAAAAAATGCGACTGATACCATACAAACGATAAACCTGTCACTGTGAAAGACATCTTAGATCTGATGATCTAAGATATCTTGATAGGAACCTTGATAGGTTCGGGAAATATGTAAATAATTATATTGAATAAGTAATCTTACAACTATTATTTTTAAATTTTGTTGAAATAAAATTCTTGATCATATTATAATGGCTATGAACGTAATACGTAATGCCTAATGTTTGAATTATAACGTGTATTAATGCTTAAATAATGCTAATGCTTAATAGAGCGATTTCTTCAATATGTGTTTAATTTCCAAGTTCCCAGGATAAAATCGTTGTCTTCCGCAAATAACCAGAACAGTCTTCAATAAGCTTAGGTTTATTTCTCCAGGAATAGAAGTCGTTAAACTCGCAGACATACCTATGGACGGATCCTCGAATCACAATAACGCTGGAACTCAGCAGAATCCATAATCTTATTTTTGTACCGCACCGCGAAGCGTGAATTTCGCAATTACGAGAGCGACGATAAGGGCAAACGAATAACCTCCCAAGTGCTCCAATTTTAGTGGCTATTATCCTTTGCCGGGACTTTCTGAAAATAAACACTTCTTGTCTGTACACGTGCGAATGTAGACTTTATCTCGGAGACGGAGAGTTAGTTGGCGGGATAGGGCAGGTGGCGCATGAAAGCGGACTCTTTGCAGTGGGAGGAGGGCATGTTATGCGTCGCAGATGTCGCAAGGCGACATCCATTGTGTTCCCTCCTATAATTTTATCGAAGCTGATTTACGATCGATTGTTCGACCGGTGGACAGCAGCGGCGTGGCGTGGTGTGCGTGCGTGTGCGCATGTGTGGGTGGTGCGTGCTTCGCCGGCCGTCGTAACTTACCTGCAGATGGCGCTCGGATAATGACGATTTCTCTTGCCACACAACGCCGTCGTAAATTAAGTAACGACGAGCGCTTTATTTTTATTTTAGCCGGTAAAAACTTTAGCATACCTTATACTTAAGACGCAATACCTTAGGGTTTCACGTCACTTCCTTAGATTGTTCTCATAAAACGAGACCTTAAGCCATCATAAACTACCTTCGCTATGAAAACGATGTTTTCACAACGCTGAATTGTTTTCCGGCACAATTAAGATTGAGTTTCAATGCCCATTGGTTAGCCCTTATGGTACAATCAATAAAGCCCGGTAAATTACAGGTGAAAACATAATGTTACCGTTGTTAACAATTTGACAGACGTTTGAAAACAATAACACGAGGTTTAACTCAGCAAATGGCAGCATTTTGCAAACATCGCTGTATTGTGTATAACCAACGCTTTTTTGTTTGGAAACTTTTGATATAACAGAAGACAAGTAGCCGTCTCCAGCTAGCTAGGTGCTTTGTTTTGATTCAACCTTTGTAATAATGACGTAATATTATAATTATATCGTACCTTTATATGACGATGACACCTTTAGAAACTGTAGTAAGTGTACGAATTGGGTTTGAGTTTGAAAGGCTTTTGTAACAAACAGTTTCTATTAAATGTAAAAACTACCAATACACTATTATATTATCTGTGGTTAAACTTTTATACAATTAACGTTAAATTAAGATCCTTCCAATCTTTATGGTCTAATTTTTAGGAAGCTACATTCCCAAAACTTTCATTCCTTACTCCATACTTTCAACCTTATCCCATACTTTCAACACTATACGTATACCTACGTATGTATACGAAAGTCACTTTGTTTGCCTTTCTCTTCTCACGTCTAAATCTGGTTATATTCTCGAAATCTAACTAAAACGGAAACAACCCGGGTAAAATCCCCCATACTATATTTTCCTTTGACGTAGGATAAGATGCGGATGGAAGGAATTGTATTATATAAAAATACTAGAGATAAATAATTTTATATAGAGTTTGAATAAAACATGGAATGTCTTTTCTGCATTATTTATGAAACTGTATGCAGGTATAAAAACAAAAGCTTAAGAACTATTTATCCGCCGTAGTTATAATATTCACACTCCGTTAAAATTATAAATCAGCTGTTGTGTCCGTCTTTTACAGTGTAATTATTCATAAACATTTTCAGCGCTCAAAGAATTTTAATTAAAGGTTGTTGAGTGACACTTTATTAATTAGAGGCAAAGACAACTATTATACAAAGTTGTGAGGTCATGTGAGTGAGAGCTATAATTGCGAAGGAAACCGGGTCGGGGCGGCCTCACAGGGCTTCTGTACACTTTTCAATTACATAACTTGTGTAGGTAAATAAAAATAGAATCAGCATGAATAGTAATTATTTATTAAGAAGCGGTTGCAGTAAGGTTATACTTAAGTAGGTGGATACTAATATTCCATTTTGTAGTGAAATATGAGCCAGGTCAAACTTACGTGGATTTCGTTGTGTGTTCGTGGAAGTCTAGTTGATATTTTTGAAGACTTTTGTGTTTCATTTTTGGTTTATCATATTAAGGTAATCGCTGTATTAATTACCAAAAAAGTGATGCTATAAGTTTTATGCGTCTAGGAGGGTGTCTGTATGTATGTGTAAGTTGGCTTCCGAATGGACGAACTGGTTTTGATATTGCTTTTTTGTCTGTAATTGGTTGTGCTATTAGCTTTATTTTATGATACGTATTTAACGTATTTTCACAACTCAATATGGGTATCAAATAAAATTTACTTGACTAGTAGATTTCTATTATATAAGATTTCAAATCCAAGATGGCTGTTATTGCAAAATGGGATGGGAGGTTTAATCGATAAAACTGTTATTTATTGCATAGTTAGCAAATATAATAAAAAAATATTATTTTGGGATACATACGAATTCTGTCATTCGCTATTATTAACTTCTTCAATCCGCGTTTCTTTAATCATTTTATTAGTGATTGATTTTCCTATTTTCTTTAATACACTGTAAATGAATGTTAATATACTTCTTTCCTATTGATAAACGATTGAATTACGTGTAAAAAGACAATGGAAAAGTGATATTTTATCACTGTAATGTAAGTTTCATAATACCGTAACTGTGGTGATCTCAGCGAGATAGCCTTATCACTGAGTCACGAACCAATGTTTCATGGTTTCTAAGATAAAGAACGCATACAGGCCACTGTATTGACTGTATGCTCTCCAACCCCATTGTTGTATGTACTTGTGTTAGGTGAATGAAAGATTGATAATGGTTCGTAATTAGGATATTTGTTTGGAAGTTTTGCGTGAATTGTGATTAAAGGTAATGCATATAACAACAAGATAATTCATAAAATTTTATAAAGTTAAGCCGACTCCAACGATTCTGTCGTTTGTAATCGTGAAGGCGTAAATAGCGACGTTGTTTTTCTTGGGAATGCTATAGGTACGTTTAGCATTATACCTCAAAATTACTAAACCGATATTGATGAAGCATGCATTTTCCTAGGTCCAATGTAAGTTGGAACATACCTAACGCATCAAATCACTTAACCAACTTTTAGTTTTTGAGTGATGTTTCGAGAAACGTACATATAGTTAAATAAAAATACAAGCATACATACCTACATTCAAAATTTGGCATTCGTGTTAAGAAGAACACACATGAATGAATGAATGAATGAATGAAAATTCTTTATTGCGTATAAATCAAGTAATATACAGGGGAACAAAAATCTTAAAACAATTAGCAAAAGGCGGCCTTATCGCTAGGTAGCATAAGGCAATAATGAATCTGGGTAAACACTAAACAAAGTAAAAAAATAAATATATACATAGAAAATACACAATATAATATATTAATATACACATCATATTCATAATCTCTTTTTTGAGGTCGGTTAAAAACAGTGTTGTTTAACATTCTTAATCTAGATTATTTATCGTAACGATATAAAGGTTATTAGAAATAAATTACACATACATAGTGTTTTCTTCAAAGCACATGATATTTATTATTTAACAATGAATAGGACATTTCAGTATCTTCAAGAAAAACAACGTATTTTCCTACATTATGTTGTTATATGCAATAATATTAAACCTTGACATTAAGCAGATGGAACCGTCAACTTCCTTAAGTAAGGTCGCGAGGAACCCTGCAGTGAGATGGGTACTCTGAGGTATTATTGGTATTAATGAAATACCTAACATTTGAGGCCGAATTCTTATCGATAGAACGAACATTTTGTTAAGCGAGGTCTTAGTTGAAGGTCAGCGACTGCGATAATCAGACACGCATGATTGTGAGCAGTATTTTAATATTCATTAATATTGCTAAGAGGTAGTTTGTAGGATTGTATATTTGGGGTAATTCGAATCTGAGTACTTGTAGATTTTTTTAATTTCTTTTGCCGTATAAAGTGTGTTTCTTATTATGTAATAGATATCATACTGAGAAAGATCATATATTATGATCATCAGTCCACATTATTTCCTTCTGTAGGGTCCTGTGAGGGTTCAGCAGCAGAGACGCATATGTTACTTATACAATAATTTAAAGCATCTATATCTCTGCTTACTTGTCTACTTCCGAAATAATTCAGGGTCTTTTATTTGAAGAAAACAATAGACAAAAGTTAACACTCGATATATAAAACCAATGTTTGTGCCTTCCTAGCTTATTATTGGTGACAAGCTATTTCCCGCAGCTTAGTTTAAATTCAATTTTCTTGGTACAAAATTTTCATTCCCTATTTTATATGATGAATAACCAAATCATAATGGCTATCTGCATGTAACATTTTAGCCCGATCACTCCAGCAGTTTGGCTGTGCATTGATACAACAGTCAATCACCTCTGCGTTTAATATACTTCATAAAAACTTCTCTTAACAGATATGATAATTCTAACACATGTATATCTCTTCCAGAAGGGTGTTTATGTATAGAGGACTATACTTATAAGTATGTATATCTCGGGTTATTGTCCAGTGCGCGTAATTCGATGTTATCTAGCTTCCGAGCGTCGCGCCAGTGCTATTATGATAATAGTCACAAGACACGAACATTATTAAAGCCCACTTGTTTATGACCAATCTGATTTTCTGCGTCATATTTAATAATTTGATTTTATATCTAAATTGTGCTGCTGAAAACAAATTCTTTTTCTATCCAATGACAGCATGAGCTGTGAAGGTATTTGATTCTAGTTTCAGTTAATCAGGAGGGCAATATTTTAAAACTTTTATCTATCAATTAGGAATACAATTAGAAATACAATTTAGGCAATTTATTTCACTTCAGGTAAACCAAAATGAAGCTGGGTGGTTCGGTTAATTATATGTAGTCTATCATATGAACGAAGAACTGACGAAGTGAAGTTTTTATTTGTCTTAAAATATCACAGTTAAGTATTTTATTAGTAGACTATCTGAATGTGCAATTGTTTCAGTCATAAATAAACGGTATTATACCGAAGCAGGTCAATAGAAATTTAAATTTAATTAACGTTTAAACCATAGTTTTCGCATCTATCACAGAACTAGATTACGTGACATTCACATCTTCAAGTATCAAGATAAATTGTCATCAGGTCAGGTTCGATCCGTCACCGGACATTGGGAGCCGCCTCATCTATCACTGTGATAACGGTATTGCTAGTGAGTGAGAAACGATTCCCCATTGTTAACATTTCCAAACGTAACTAGTTGAAGTGAACGCTTAAAATGCGCATTAAATTTCGATACTGCCATTGGCTTGGGGACGAACTTTAAAATAATGTGCAGTTTATCCCAATCTGTGGTAAGATTGGTATATTGAAATATAAAATATTTGTTCTAACTCAATAAGGTTTCGGTTCCAAAGCAATGTTTTTTTATTACGTTCAATAATTATTATGCCGTAACCATTTAAATCCTAAGAATAACGTATTCGTTCACACTGTGAAAACTTTCTTCATCTTCGTTCTAAAACCTTCTTCGCAAAAAAAAAATTACTTAACAGCCTTTAATTCGGATTCGTTATATATTTTTTGGTTTGTTTACTTTCAAAGTAGATTTATTGTAAACGTCATGCATAATGATTCTCATATATTATTGTATTTTGTTTTTACGTATATATACGTATAATGTAATGTAAATTCAAGTGGTATAGCGGAACATTTATCTCCTTCCGCAGTACTAATAAGGAATATTTTGTGGACATTACTGGCCGCTGGCCCATACAGCCTGATCGCTAGCTTATCTGAATATGTCTAGAATATTTAAGGAGCTGTAACAAATTTTTTAACACCCATACAGATATCGCCTGATTGTTTGATTTTATTTAACACAGTCAAAATAAGTTCTCAATAGCCTATCGGACATTGGGAGACAAAACATCATTAGTGTTTATATTTTAGGCACGATCAAATTTGCATAACCGAGTTTAATATTCTTATTAGATTATCGATTCAACATAACTTGTAAGGGTTACTTGAAAACTTTTAATCATGTATATTTGTAAGATTTGTTTTACGGACTCGTCTATTGTTTAAAATATTTTTTATGCTAAATTATCTCATACGATTTTTGGGAAAGACATAAAAATTGTTAAACCATTTATATCTTACCGAATAATGAGATGTCATAAGTGTTATAATGTCCAATGTAAATTGTTTTTCAAATCATAAACCATGTGAATGCGGAGAAGGCTACTATTTAAAAACAGTAAAAGAAAAAGGAACGGTTATTCCTTTTTAATAGGGAATAATGGCCTATTATCATATTATTTCCTTTCTTGTGACCGATACAGATCTTCGAAATATTGTTTATTTGGATATTTATGGAAAATACATTTAAATATATACATGCATGTGTCATAGGAGTAGTCGTTAAATTATTGCGAAACGTGCGTCATTACGGAAGTGTTACATTGTTGTGACTAAAGATGCTTTCCTTATGGCTAAGAGCTATATTCTGTTTCTTTTACAACTAAGATTTCTATTGTTGTTGTAATGTATAGTTACAGTAAATATTTAAGGTTTGTAAATGCTACAAATACGTTTGTATAAAAAAGAGAGAGAGAAAAAAAATTTGAACTTCATGCCAAAAAGAAAAAACTAATAGTAAATTCCCACTACTGATTAAACCTAAAATATGTTCCTACTTAGTAGTTGTAATATTTGACAAGCTTGATATTGTCCACAATTTTTATTTTATTAAACTCCACTAAAACAACGCCACATTTTTTCTTTTCTGGAAATTTTTGTTTAATCGTTTAATTTATTCATATTTCTTATCATCACAAGCAAACGTTGTTGTTAAGATTACCTCAATTAATTTTAATGATATTAGCTACGGACCTAGTGTTCTGTATAGTTTGAAAGCTCACATAAAATAGAATATATATATATGTTTACTTCTTCATTGGTCAAAATTATATTAAAATTGTTTCCCGTATAGATTTAAGAGTCCATATTAAAACTGTTTTTCGTAATCATTACTGTTTATACGCTCGCATTTCCTATAAAACGAATCCTAATGTAAAGGAATAAAATCAAAACAGTACATTTGTGACCTTTAGCTGTGATAAGCTTAAAAATTGTGTACAGGAGCGTGAAATATCAAAGATTAATCAGTGGAGAGGTGCGTTTACTCGGTGGCAAGCTCCCCACGCTAGATCTTACTGATAATCATTTCATATTTTGGTAAATATTTATTTCATCGTATAATGAGGTCGACTACTTTCCATATATTTTTACGGAGAATGATTGAACAAATATTTCAGCGGTTATCACGCGTTAACATTGCTTAAATTGTTTTATTAACAATAACGTTTTTAGATTTTGCTTATGTGCTTATATCTATTATGATTGTGGGATGTTAGGTGATAATATAATAAAGCAGTCCAAATACACGATATATTTATTTCAGTAATCCCTGACTATTTTATTTATTAAATTTCTATCCAGAATAGGTGAAGGCCCAGGTTTAAATGAGTTAATTTTTGGATATAAGTCTCTGCCCTTTAGGTTTTAATACCGGGTACTGTGTTACTTCTATTTTAGTGAATATTTAATTTTCCAGAATACGCAATGCTCACAATATGGAAGTGGTTTGAGAGCATCGTAAACTGTAATTGGTGATAAAAGCGGTTAATTGGTCGCGGCTATCGCTGCTCGCACTAATGAAACAAATCTTGCACCTATCGTTATCTCAAACGCAGTACCTACTTCTGTTTTATAGAGAATATGTTATAATACCACTGTGAAGAAGGAAGAATTGCGCACTTTATGTGATCGAAAGAAAACTTGATTCAAAATGTTCTACTATTATTTTTCTGTTGATGTGTCCTTCTATATCCTTTAAAGTTCAATGTGAAACGCATAGTATGGTACTATATATTATTTTATAGGCTCATATGTATGTAACCAAATACTTCAGCGTGTACAACTAATTCATAAACACAGTTGTGTACGCAAACCTGATAGATTTACAGCTCATAAATTTTCAGACGTTACATTGTATATAGGTTAAGTTTTTGATAACACAAGTTATGTCGTTACGAGTGCTTATTAAGGCTTCGGGCGTAGTCACGTCAATTAACGTTAACTGGCTTCGTGACTTTTGACTTATGGTCGATCTTCGATGCGTGGCTAGTGTGGCCTGACGATTCGTATCAGGGGTTCACGGAATGGGCGTACCACAATAAATAAGACTATGTCATGTACGGGTCAAAGATATGTTTTTTATTAGTTAATTATATTATAGTTTTTCACGCAATTTCATAACGGTCGGTTCTTTTGTTTCGTGAAAAGTAGGTACCTTAATTCCATTGGTCGTTCGTCGCAGCGTTGAATTACATAGGTACATTTACAAATGAGAAAGCAAAGATTATGGATCGAATACAGTTTTAGTTCTTAACTTTCTGAGTAGTTGAATTACAATAAATTGAAATTTATAAGTTACCGGAATAAGAGACTGTTTGCTTTAAAAAATTTATACACGAATTTATTCTTCACAAGATATTATCATAATCAAAGTATACAGTATACCCTAATTTTTATATTTTTGTTCATTAATAAATACATAAAAATAGTTATACACATGAAAAAATCCAGTTATTATTGTATGGACGCCATTATTTTCCTTGGATAAGACAAAGTAAAGGACAGCATTCATTACAAAGCCTCACGTGTATAAAGGTAGTTAGGGGACGTTAAAAATTGCCGACTTTTAATAGTTCAGCTACTTAAATACAATTTAGTGAAGGCGAAGCGAGGTATCGTGCAATTAAATTTCAATTTGCACAAATCATTTGCGCAAACAAAGAAAAGGATATCAGGAACATGACTTCATTTGCATCTATGTAAATATTATAAGTTGTATAATATATACTAATGGTACGGTGTTAATTAACTTCTAGAAACAAAGCCGTGCTAACTGAAGCAGTATAAATCCATTTTTCATAATATTCCGGCATGCACGAGCTATTACGTAAATAAATAAATAGCCCAGTGGATTAATCTCGTATTTTCTTTAGGCGTAATGAGAAATACCCTTCAAATGCATATTGCTATTTTTAATTAATAAAAAATCACTGTAATAAACTACAAACATAATATTAACTATAAAGTTTAGTTAATTTTAGACAATTTGCATATATTCCACTTTAAGTGAAACGTACAGACGTTGATAGAGTCAATTATTTTAATAGCATTAGGGTTGAAACAATTAAGGAACTTCCTTTACGAATTGGAAACCCAAATAGTGGTGGAGCAGACAACATTGCAGCTATTAACGCTTATCTCTCAAGTAATTTCGTGCCATTTTCCCTGCTTTCGTGACGGTATGTTGAATTTCCATCATACCCTTAGCTGCAATTGAAATAATTGGACAGAGTGGATTCTTTCGAAGGAAACGAGCTTCTCTTACTGTTGTAAGTTACCGTTAATTAAGCCTGTTTGTATTTGTTTAGATTTTCGATGAATACCCCAAATATACTTTTATTGTCAGATTATTTATAATTGGTAAATTTTGTTTGAAAATTATCAATATTTATTAAGATTGATGACTACATGGAAATCGTCATAACATAAAATGATAAATCTATAAACGCGACCGAAATTTTTGTGAAAATATGATAGATCGTAAGTTTTCCACATTTACAAATTACGTTATCCTTAAGCTTTTTCTTATCTAATCAGCATCTACGACAAAAACGTGACATTTATCATCGGATCAAAGCCAGGCCAAGTAGAAAGCGGTTAATTAGGTGGCGGCAATCACGCATGTTGGCTACCTATCTCCACCTAACATATTTTCTTCATTACCCTGTCCGCCTCCTGTTTTAATGTCGCTGTAAAAAGCTTAAGGTCTTTTCATATTAGAATATTCGCGTGTGTGCCGGCGTAAATCACTGGATTGTCACTGTGCTCGACTTATAATTTTATTGTCGGAGGAAGGCGACACGACACCGCGCTCGTCACGCGATCCTTCGACCGATCGCCTCACACTACAAAGATCTTTTATTGTCCAAGCTGAAATTATGGAATTAACAATAGATGTTACCTGAGATTATTAGTCTAGACTTATGGTTCTACGATAATTGCGGTCGTCATGATCGTGGTTATTAAAGTATAATAATAATTAAATATACTAACTTTTGGCCGCGGCTACGCAAGCGTTAATTTGGAGTAATTTAATAGATGTTATGATTAAAAAAACTTATGTATATAGCTATTAAACAAAACCCTTTCGAAATCTGTTGCGTAGTTTTAAAGATTTAAGCATACATAGGTAGTGATTATTCTGGATTTTATAGGGACAGTTTTGAGGTAATATGTAAATTCTTAATGAGAATGAATGAATACTATTGTAACAAAACTCAAAGCTAGCAGACCAGATAGGTTAACCAACTTAATTAAGTATGAGTGATTAGCAATGATTTTATGATTCATTAAATAGATCATTGGATCTTTTTGTTATTTCTATCTACTTCAAATGGTACTGGCTCATCGAATTTATGTCCTACTAGCTGCGCCCCGCGGTTTCACCAGCGTAAATCCGTATCCCGTAGGAATATCGGGATAAAAAGTTATTCCAATTGTCCAGCTGTCTACGCACTAAATTTCATTGCAATCGGTTCAGTAGTTTTTACGTGAAAGAGCAACAAACACACACACATCCTGACAAACTTTCGCATTTATAATATTAGTAGGATACACAACGAAAAACTAGAAGAATAATTTAAACTTAACTGAAAAATACAATTGTGTTTATTTAAAAACAAAGAGTATGTATATGTAAATAACATAATTCCTGTTCCTCACCTTGCAACTTTCGCGTCACAGGTAAAAACATGTAAGTAATTAAACCGTTTGACATCATAACGTGCATACATCGCGTTCCAATGAAGCCTACGCTGAAAGTAGGTTGTGTTCGCTCCGCCCCTGATGCGGGTCTATTATGCGACAGGATGGCGAGTGGTTCCGTAATAGGTGTCATTACTGTGTCGTTCAGAAATTGCTTCACTATCGGACGAGTTATCAGCGACTTTATAGGTCCAGATTACATGGTGCCTATTTATGTCAACCGCTACCATTACGTACTTTATTGTATTGTATAAATGCTACAGGTTAAATGTGTTCTAGTATATATTCGGCTATAACTGAATTTAGAAAGTTCTCAATGTTCAGACACTACATAGTAATATTCAGTTTTGACGTACCTATGAAGTCTTTTCTATTAAGTTATTAAATTATTAACAGTTATTATCCTAATGGAAGCAGAGATATAGTCTAATCGAAGACTAGATATCTTAAAACCACAAACGACTAAAATCCGATTAGCCGATTTGAGTTATAAGTAGTGGAACTGAAACGACTTTCTTTTTAAATAAGTTTAAAAACATGTATTTTAAATAATCGATTTTAATTCTTGAATAAATTTTGGCTATATTCAATTAAAATACTTTAAAGTGTGAGTGTGAGTGTGTGAGTGAGCTAGACCTTTAATGATTATTTATTATTGACAAATACAAAGTAGTCCAATCAATAAAAAAAGTTATTATTTTTAATTTCCAGCCTTATTTCCTTGACCTAAACTGAATGTTATGAACATTACAACTTCATTTGTAGCGTGTTGCGTCCTACGAAATTTAGGTCGATCCGAATACTAACTTTTCTTAGCCAGCTAGAATTTAAAATAAAATCTGTTTCTTTGTACTCTGAAAAGGATGTAAAAACATCTAAAAAACCCGTCATCTCAGGAGTTGCCTGTTTATATTTTCCTATAGTTCCCTGCTTCTATTGAACCTATTTATGCAGTCTTGTCTTTTGTCCTCTCCGGCAGCATTCGTAATGTTGAGTTACGGACGTCTATTGGCGGCCCATTTGCTTTCCTCATGACATCAGGCAATGCATCTGCTGGTTTGCCCTCAATTAATATGAAAAATGTATTATTTTACCATACAGCGAGCGAAACTTCGATTAATTAGAGGAAAATTAAAGGAAAGAAAAATTTAGAAGCAAATGTGTAGAACTATTCTAATGATTCATGAAACATCTCAAAAATATATTTCATAATGTTACCATGCATCAATTTCTGCCTTCTAATTAAGTACCAAATATTAAGAATATGGAAATACACGTTATTATGGCAACCTTCCTAACCTTTAGTATGAGACAACAAAGGATTATAATAGTGTCTTATACTATTTTTATTTATTTATTTACTTTTTATTGCTCTTGAAACATCATAAAAACCTTAATATATATACATTACAAACAAATGGCGGTCTTATCGCTATATAGCGATTTCTTCCAGACAACCAGACGTACAGAGAGAAATTAGATAGAGGAGAGGAGTAGGGCAGAGCATAAATATAATACGAAAGATAAAATATACATATAGTACTATGAATAATGTCTATTATACATATTACTATATGGGAATAACATAAATTTTGTATAAATTACTTATTTTTCACCCCTAAGATTTAAGCTTTTCATTTTGTCAGGGATAAATATAAAAATTTGTGTGTGATATACCTTCAGTTTTCTATTTATCTTGGTGATGTATTTAAGATTTTTCTTAAATAGAATACAACAAGATCATGTTAAAAAAAGACATACAAGGAATACAACAACTTTAATAAAGAAATTCCTCACGTAATTATTAAAAAAAACGAAAGAAAATCAAAGAACTTTTATTCTAGAACTATGTCATAATTAAGATCCTATCAAAAAAACATAGTTACTTTTGTAAATGATAATTAATTTCACAACTTTACTCTGTTAATATTAACTGCAAACACTTGATTGACTCATTGTTATGAAATATGAAAATAAAAAATGTTATAGGATTATAGTTGCTAGAAAGGACGAATTAAATTAAAGGGTGAGGTAAATGCAGTATTACGTTTGACAATAAATTATATCTATGCATTTTGAAGTGGATTTCCGTACATTTTATTCAAACAAAATCAAAACGGAACGGAAAAAAGGAATACAAATAAAATAAAATAACATCAGAAGAGCACAACAGGCGGTTAGTTACTTTGATGCTTCATAACTACTTCAAACATGTTAAATATTGTAATATTTGTATTTGTTAAATGTTGTCCCTTTATATTTCTTATGTAAATAAATAAATATAATACAATTTTTACAGTTTTGTTGTGGTTTATTCTGAATCTATATGGCCATGTTTAGCCCATTAGTTCATTTTAGGGGTAGATGATGTTACAGATAGGAGGGTCAAGTGTCCCCCAGGGGGTGAAATATCCATAAAGGGGGGTAATTTCTGACCGCGTCAGATTGAATATGATGATAACTGCTATGGCGGAAAACAAGACAGCGGTTTTATGTGGAATTCAGAACTCCTTAATTGACTCACAGATATTATCGCGTGATAGTTAATGTTTTCTGTAAGTGCTATAAAATTTTAATTTAATACAGCTGAAAGGCAAACTTCATACAGAAAAAGTATATTTATAAACCGAAATAAATTAAGACGAAAGAAATTAAGAGAATTAAGAGAGGATTTTTCGGAGGGACCTAAAAATTTATCAAAAGAAGAAACTACCGAGCACTCAATAGCTAGATATTATAATTTTCAATAAACATTAAAGTAGGTACTGTTGATATTTACTTATTCAGAGGTAATAGTATGTAGAAGATCATAGAATAAGATGTAGATAGATACATAAAAAAAAACAAAAATTTTTATTTATTAACATTTGTAAACTGTCATATACGAATGAGAAATTTTTGAAAGAATAGAAAAAAATTTGATCACAAGGAGGGATCCGCGTTTTTTGCCAAACCGTAGTAGTCACGCCTCGTGATTAAAAATTTTTTCTATTCTTTCAAAAATTTCTCATTTATAAAGCATTTCAATGCTATAAAACTAAAAACTAAATGTCATATACGAAATCAACTATTTATGTTATACAAGTTCAATAATTCATTATATAATTATAAGATATTTGACGCAATTTATCATATCTTATCGTACAGTTTGATTATCACAACATCCAATACGCTACAGATTTAGAGCTAATACTGAACTCTGTATAATATTGGCTCTCTTACAAGCAACTATCACATGCAGGGTCGTATAAGTAGGGTAGTTTTATAGCTGGAGGCAGATGGCGCCTGTCATTTAGAATATCCCCACCGACCAATTTGGTAGAACTCTCCGCTTACACTTCTTAGAAATAAAGATGTATGAATTAGGTAAAATTATTTAAGCGCAATTATAATGTCATTATCTTGTTCATGTTTATGTAACTTTGTGCAGGGTTATGAATAAAAGTGGGTATAATTTTTTTTGTATAAATGTGACACAAGTAAGCGCATATCGGAATGGTAAGAAAATGTGATAACTTTCATGTCATAGCATAATGATTGAGAGTGAAATTGTAAAATATTGAATGTATATTATGATTACATTAATATATGTCCTAACTGCAATGTAATACGAAAATCACTATGTTTAGTTCGTGAAAACTCGTTGATGTAATATACTACATGCGGGGTCTTCGTATGCTGGTCGATGCTAGTACAGAGGTTAGATGTCAAAGAAATCTGGCTCGCTGTATTACAACTACAATAAATGTGAGTAATTGATTGTTGGATATAACAATATCATCGCTCAAATGGGTCCACCTTCTGTATTAAATTTATCTTAAGTCTTTACAGTTTATTTATGTTACAATATCTAATTTGAAATATTTATCTTTACTTATTTGTATAAAATAGCACCATGCTTCTGTGTTTCGTCCGATGAGTGGGGAATCCGGAGGCCCATAACCTTTTCCTTACCTTTCCCAGTCCTTTCCTTTATTCTTCTCGTCAAGCCTTTCTTAATCCCTTTCTAATTTATACTCGGCAATCCATTTGTAGAGGCGTAAGGTCTGCAATCGACCTCACGCCTCTCCAAATGTTCATAGGCAGCGGCGCTTACCATCAGGAGACCCAACAGCTCCATTGCCGACGATGACATAAAAAAAAGAGTCTGTATATGTATGTATGAAACTTCTAAATTAGATCATCATCCTAGTAAGTGCATAGTTACTGAGAATGATTTTGAGGATCACGAAAAACAGCTGATTGGATCTAGTTGAGATATCTGAAATGAACAGATGAAAATGGTGCTTTAGGGTGCAATAGGTTTGAAGTCACGAGAAGAAATTAATATATTTAAATCAAACAAATCTTTAGTAAGTATCTTTAGTAATATCTATAGTAGTCTTATCGGTATATTTGAAAATTCATCGATACTAAGAATCCAATTAGAACGTTCTCGAATAAAAGATATGTTCAGAGAAACAACGTAATCATTATGGCGTAACAAACCAATTTGGTTCGCGGATCGCACGCCATTCCACTATCTTAGTAATTTCAGCTAATGACATGAAACCTTTGTTTATCCACTTCCTTACAATTTATTTGATGTGTTTTGATGATTTTTTTTATGCATGAACGAATATTTATACGAAATTGAATAATATTTTTTTGGAGGTATATAGAGTTCATAGAAATATAATAATTTTGTTCCTTTATAAATCTTATTTTATCAGATTTTGCGATCATTTATAATTTGATTTTATGATATTTAACATAGCCAAGTGATAAAACAACACATTTCTCTAATTCGAACCCAGTTCATGAGATTAGCGCGTCCAGACAAACAAACAAACAAACTCATTTCGCATTAGGTAAGAAGATCATCATCTCTAATTCTAGATACCTTTATTTTTCTTACGATTTACATCTGTTTTTTCGCTTCGTATTCCGTACGTACGAATACTTAGTGGAATATTGCTGTTTCCGCGAGTCGTATTTTAAAACTTCTAATTTCGCTTCTTATTAGCATCTTAAGATTTAACAAACAATAGGGGAGTTGGGAACGGCCAAAGGCCGAATGTTAATTAAACAATAAATAGCCGGCTCTAACGATTATTATATTCAAAAGCGGCAGCTTTGAATTCGCATCACTCTCTGGTAATGTGTCAACGCAAACACGGGGGTCTATTGTGGAAGCAATGAAATATTTTTATTTTGTAGTTATTTTAGATATAGATGCTTTTTAAATTTTGTTTTTTTTTTCTACACGTATATGTGGTCATTTGGGTTAACAGTGTAAACTAAATGCATTTTTAAACCATAGCCTTTATATGAAGTTTAGAATAATCTCAACATAATAATCTAAACGTTTTCTTTAGCCAACCATCCTTACTAACGAATATAAATACGAAAGTGTGTGTGTGTGTTTATGATTTGTTGGTCTTCTATCTACTTCTTATATCGGTGAAATATCTCATAATCGTGGGATTTACCGTTGTTTGCGGCGGTACGCAACTCTTACTATTCAGCGATCCATCGCATTCGAAAAATGAATTCGCAGACGCTGAGAATAGGCCCCCGCAGTCATTACCGCTAGCTCGTTAACGCTCTCTAATTGCATCGGGTTAATATAGACTTTGTTAAATAAAATCTCTCATCTCCCCCTTCCACCACTCGTTGAGTTTTTTCGTTATTTACCGCGCTGCAGATGCCCTTAATGACGCGTTTCGAAACTTACGATGACACTTGGCTTCGCTCGCGCCAGGTCGGCCTGCGGATGTTAATTGCGCAAGAAATTAAAGAATTTTCATTCTTAATGGGACGCCCTGATGCGGAGCGAAACGGTACGCTTTATGATTCGACAATAGTGTGGGTGCGGGATGTAGTGCTTTGTTTATAGTGTTGCTAAGCCGAGCGCTCGCTTTTAGAATAGGGGTCTAGATTAGGTGTCTACGTACTCCCATATAGCGTTGTGGATTAAAAGTTATTGTGGAAAATCCACTGAATCTATGATTTAATATAACTTCATTAAAATTGGATTCAAATAGTTCAGATATTCTAATAAAACGTACAGCACATATATTGGTGTAAAGTATTCAATATCGTCAATTACTACGTCCCCCAAAAGATTACAATATTCAAAATTAAAACGAAATTTGTACGCCTGAACTCCTTAAAACTTCCAAGGTTGAAATATACGGAAAGGGTTAAGTATTATAATTTTCCAAAGATATTCGTTGAATCAAGATTTGAATGTATGTGTAGTTGTGTTAAGAATTAGGAAGGCGCCACGTGGTTAAGCCATTACTTCTTCAATTAGCGAGCGATTAAAATGATCCTTCTCAAATATTGCTCAGGAAATGACGAGCAGGACCATAGAGCTTCGAATGTAATAGATGACGCATTTGTTTTGATTTTATTATGGGCTGTTTAGCTTTTAATTCTTTTATGTGTTTCTTGAAGTAAAGCATACATTTGAGTTTTAGTGTAAACCTGTTTAATACCCAAACATATTGCCCCTATGAGAGAGTAGATAAACTTTATACCAAAAGAGGACCGTATTTTTAACGTTTATTATGTTTGTCAATAACAAATAGCATTGTATGAACGGCTAGATAATCCATCATTTATTAGTTAGATAAGATAATTTCAATTAATTCGATTAGATAAACCGAAACGTATTCACATTACAATATTGTTCCGTTATTACTACATCTCTACTAGTATAATAAACTGATAAATAAAACAATTTAGGGACACGGCACTGCCTCCGACAAGTCGAGCAAACAAATATAATCCTTATCTCAAAGCCATTCGCGCCATTTTCAACATCTCATTGTACATTTATGATGTTATGCCTTTATGTTTAGGGCAACAGTGATAAAAAAGTCTACTTTCTTTATTGGGTCTCAAACTTTTCATCCAAATCAGTGTAGCAGTTCCTAAGGTTAAAGCGTTCAAGAAAACAAAGAATCTTCAACTTTATATATTAGTGTTAGATTGTTTCCTACTGAAGAAAATATCTAATTTTTACTTTTATTAAATGCTTTTAATAAATACAACAGAATGTATACAACTCGCTACAATGTAAAAATAAGCTCAAATGGAATTAAAAAAAAATTGATCAGAAATTTGGTCATGACGCCAAAACAAATAAGGAAATCGGACAACCATTTTAAAAGATAACTTTTTTATCTAATTTTATCTGTAATATCTTGAACTAGTATTGATTAATTTTTAAGCTACAAGCATGTTCGTATCTGTTTAAAGTACATTTCCAGTACAGAATGCGGAACAATGGCGGCTTGTGTTTATATTATATCACATTGTTATATATCATTTAATATTCAATTTATATTCATAATGATGCAGCGATACATAACGTTCCAAACTTTGTCCTTGTTACACTGTTGTCAAATTATTAATTAGTTATTATTTCTGTTAATATTAAAATTCGATATCGCTTTACTTTTAACAAATCTATTTATTATTTTTTTACTACTCACACAATAATTTGTACTACTCTCACAGCAACTCACTCTAAATCATATAACATGTACGAATGTAGAAGCACATTGATATATACAGTTCTAAAATTTTTAAATACTATATTCTGTTGCATAACAAATTTTAATACTCATGCAGCTTTTGTAAGAATCATTAATTTTTTGTAACATTATCATTTTTACAAAGGCTTTAGTTAGCCCTATAAAAATATTAAATAATGTTAGAAAATGCTAGTCTATTAGTGAGCGAACTCTACATCGCGATGTAAACCAAGACGTTCGCTAAGACTGGCGTGGATCGGGCGAACGCTTGACGACGTGATTGGCGCCGTACTTAATTAATTCAAGGGCCCTCTCTAATTAATAACAATAATTCGAATGCGAGTTGTCGCAGCGATCCACCAGATGTCGCTCACTCCCCGACAATCGACACGTTAGCCCGACGGTCTTCACCGATATTAACTCAATTACCAACGGATATTGTAATTGCTTCAAGTTTTGGCAAATCGGGAAACAAAATTAAAGATCTCGAGTTAATTAAGTATTCTCGGATGGTTTGGTATATGTATAGAAGGGTTGAATGTAATATGATTATGCCTAGTGGATTTGCGTGCATAGGCTATATTTCATTAGGTTTTAAAAATCGCTTAACATTTTCAAATTAAACATAAAAGTTAATCATAGTTGTGTATTTATATCTTGATACGATTTCTAGAAAATTTATTTCACACAAAATTATAGACACAAATATTAGGTAATACTTGTGTCTAGACGCAACTGCTCACTCTAATTTATATAACATGCGTGAATTGAATAATGAAAACATACACGCACGTTCATTTTCAATAAGTACTCCCACGAACGATGCTACAGAGTGTAGAGTGAGCGTATTACGTCTTCTTTTTTTAAAGTTTAAATCGTAAGTATTCTAATAACCTATTTGATGTACTTAAAAAGTCATGCTATCATTTTCGTTAGGCCCAGAGTTAGATGGCGGGACGAGCTAGATACTTATTGCAAAGATTGGCTCAGAATTTCTCTCAATAGGGAGATGTGGATTGAGGGAAGAGAGGCCTTTGCTCAGCAGTGGGACAGTCATGGCAGTCAAAAAAAAAATCATTTTCGAACGGAATTAACAATTACTGTACAAAATCGGTTAACAAACTTCACGCTTCCCCGCTATAATTATTTGAACAAAACGAAGAAAGTTCGCGAAGCAAATTGCGTATTTCCCGAGACCGTACAAGTGACAGGGGTTGATAGATCAAAAGCGCTTTTGTTTTATCTCTGCGTGACAAACTGACACTGGATTGGCTTCGCGTCTTTGTAATTTGTATTTTGCGGTAATGGAAATGTTACATGGATTTCTCATGAGAGGAAATATTTGTTTATTGGTATATTAGATGAGAATGGTGTTATGAGTTTAACAGATATGACATCTTGGTTAGTGCAGTTTATTTAACAATTATTCTTATGTCAGATGGCGTCGTAACCGCTAATTATTGAATATCACAGACATCTTAACTCAGAATATTCTAAATTAATATTTTGTATATCGCAGGTAACCAAAACCATATTCTATTATATTATCTCTATGATTAACGATCATTTCATTATTCTTGCTCAAGATTTTATTACGACGTTAAATTTTTAATAACAAAAATAGCAATTAAGAAATTCGTGATGTGAATAATGTAAATAACTAGCTGCGCCCCGAGGTTTCCCCTGCGTAAGTCCGTATCCCGTAGGAATATCGGGATAAAAAGTTGCCTATATGTTATTCCAGTTGTCCAGCTGTCTACGTACCAAATTTCATTGCAATCGGTTCAGTAGTTCTTGCGTGAAAGAGTAACTAACACACACACATCCTTACAAACTTTCGCATTTATAATATTAGTAGGATAAGATAGAATAGTAGGACTAGCAGCTTCACTCACGTGGTGAAAAAAACGCTCATTTCCTATTTTATATAATTAATTAAAATCCTGTCTTAACGGATATCTACATAACAGTGGCTATTTTCATTTCAAATTCAGTACCCTGCGGTTCAGTAGTTTGGGCTATACATTGATAGATCGATCAGTCAGTCAGTCACGTTTGCGTTTTATATATTTGATTTGAATCACATAAATCAATATTATAACAATGATAAAGTGATAAAAAATCACAAAGTTATTTGTATTTTATCAATTACAATGTTAACACCTACAGCGCCCATAATGGGGACATTACAGATAATGGCGAAATGCCATTTCATATCTATATTTGTGAACGGTTAGGGACATGTGTAACTCAATAATTTTATTGTGCCGGGGATTTAGTCACAATTGCGTGAATTATTATCATTGGAGCAGGCGTATGTTGCGAACCCTCGCGCGATCGCGGTTAAGCCGCAGCGAGACGGAGCGTTGATTCTAGTTTGAAAATAGAATTGGAAAACCGGGATTTGAATTGAGAATTAAAAAAATTGAGACATATGATCACAATTTTGAGTTTGAAGATAACAATTTTTAAAGCCATTTCATTGCAGAGTAAATTTTTCGAATCTCGGGGAATTTAAAATTATGATTTGCAATACCCTATGTATTTGGTTTAAATATTACCTTTAAATATTTTCAATTCATTCATTCAATTCAATTAATTATGTTGTGTTGTTTATTTTATCTTTTGGGTACCTACTTGATTTGGTCAGATTTGTTTTCAATATACGTACAATTTTTGGATTTAGATATATGAATTCATCTTTCTAATTCAGCTAGAATAAAATCCCTTCTTATGTTCATTTGAACATTATTAGTCAAAAAATCGGCTACGAAACTCTTAGTTAGTTAGTTGCTGATATGATCTGATATAATCAGTTACTAATAACTGTACAAACAAAAACATATGCAAACGCTGTTTTTAAAAACATATTTAATAGTTTTTGATAACAATATTGAAGAGCGGACATTATAATGTCCCGATAATTTTATATATAACAAGAGGGTGCGGGAATAAAGCATCGCATTTAAATCGGGAGATATGAATGACATCTCTATAATAATAGTGTTTAATTGTACGACATAAATGCCCTCTAATTTATATTACAAGCTAAATCGACGACGAACATTACATGCTGTATTATAAAATCATAATTTATTTTATGAAATTTTTAATAAACCTAAGGTTAAAGTAAGTAAGATAAAATTCTTTATTATTAAGTAATAAAAACCTATAGTATGTATAAAAAAATGCATTGCACCTAAATATATGTGTTAGTACATATTTTTATAATGTCATGTTAAAGTTGGACCTTTATTTCATATATTTCACTTTAACGATCTTGGAGACTGATCAAACGAAAATGCTAAAAAATCGCTAAATAAATTTGATTAATCTATTCCGTAAGCAAGGTAAGGGTCTCTAAGAAATAAAAATGAATGAAAATACCTTCCATCAACATACTAGTTGTAAATAGCAAAGAAACAGTTGCCAAATATTGCGCTTTCATGCCCAATAAATTCAAAACGCAACCGTTTCAAATCATGCCTAAAACTTAACGTAATTAAAAAAAAATCCATCGACTTTACCTTTATTTTATTATTCACACAATATTATATTATCCATTATTTTTTTATTTGAAAATTTGAATCATTTTATGGTTTCGTTAAAGCGGCGCACTATATAAAGGGGTTGCGAATTAATCAATCTTAATGGATCCTGAACTTCGCAAATCCCTGACAATTACGTTAGCATCATTACTCCACCGTATCTCATCTAAATCGACAATATCTGTAGCGTCGCGTGTCTCGTAATCCCTCAACCCCCGCCCACTGTGTCGCGTGAGAAGTGAATTAAATCGCCGCGGGGTCCGATAGACCACTTAACAGATCGTGTCCGTGTCTCAGGATTGATAGTTCAGCGAGGGAGGGTTAGTCTTGAAAGTTAATTCGTGTTTGATGTCATTGCAGTCACTTTATTACGTGTTAGAGGAAATTCCGTTTTACTTCATTGTTTTTAGTTAACAGGTGGTTTCTTTATGTGGAAGTAGATACGAATGGCCAGCTCTCACCGGGGTAATACCACAACCCCACAAACGACCGGCGTGAAATACTGCTACTGTGTTTCGTACTGAGAGTGGGATCCGGAGGTCCGTTTCCTTTCTTCACCCTTCCCAGTCCGTTCCTTCTGCCAGTATTGAATAGAAATTAGAAGTTTTCATATTAACTGTAATTGTGCTTAATAACTAAAGAAAAAGATCGTAAGAACGAGGACGAGAAAAATGTTATTTAATTAAAGCAGATTATAATTTGCAACATATTAAATAGTACAACGACTTAGAATACTCATTAAATTTTTGTTCCTGCATTCAATGTAATATATATAATAGAAAAGATAATAATATCAAAGAAAACTTAATAAAATTAACAATGCTTTGTAATTTAACTTATTGAATCAGGATATTGAGTGCTGATAGAGAAATATAAAATTATGTAAAAACACATTATTAAAGTTTCGTGTTGAAATTGAAATAAAACGATTTTATTTTACCAAAATTCAGATAATATATTGTGGGGTGAAATGTAATATAGTATTATCGTTTGATCCGAGATGACAATAAATCATCTAATTTAGCGACGAAATGCGACTTGCCGACAATTACGTCCACGCTCGGATTTATTCTGTTCAAACGACAGTTACACATGCTTATTACAGCAGTTTAGTACAATGTATATAAATGATAATATAAGGGGGTCGGCTTCTTCGAATCTACGAGTAGGTTCTATAAGCCATTATGTAAGTATGTGTGCATCGGATCGATGTGGCTTGGTGTAAACACTGGCTAGAACAATAGAGTAAGGCGTCGATACAATGGACAATGCCTGCTCCTTCGATACGATAACTACTCCCATCTAATATGCGTCTATGTGTGTACCACTCATATTGTGTAATAGAAGAACTACGCTAGTCGTAACATTTGCAAAGGATAAAGTTACAAGTCATGTTTTGGATTTTGCACCACTGCTTAGTATGTAAGTACATATTAAAATTAAAGTACAATTGAGTCACAAATTACACGTGTATGTCTTAGATAGCAATTTAAGTGTTACTATTACTCCATATCTTTCTGTGTTTTTTGGATTCACGTAAGAGACTTATCATCTACAAAAATTTAAGATAATATAGTAAAAAGAGGAAATATAGTAAATAAATATACAGTCTACACGTGTAGAGATATGCTATTATTTGATACCAACACGTATTTATTCCTTATCAATATAAGAAAATAGTGGTACGTCACCTACATAGGAAAATAATAATGCCCATAACAGATGTCCATGATGCTTAAGCTCATATTACAGAAGGCGTGGTTGCAGTAGATAAGTAGATTTGTGACAGTACGGTAACGACACGACATAAATTTGTGACAGCAAACGCCGTTATTGCAGCTTAGCTTCCGTGCAAACAAGGGCCGCGTTGTACCGACACCAGCGGTGGAGGGTTTAGATTATTGTAGCTTCGAAATTACTACCGGCTTCATAATCCTTCATAAAATAACAAGAAAAAAATGTGATAACTATATGATTTGATTTTAACCCATTTTTAACTGATGTTTTTAAAAACCAAGGGGGTTCTAAATTTGACTGTATTTTGTTTTCAGTTTTATAACTCAATAGCTCCGTGGCTTAACAACCGATTAACGTAATTATTTTTGTGTTTTATAGGGATTGTCAATTGGTTGCATTTTTAAAATCTGAAATGTTACCCCTCACATCCCAGTAACGTCAGTGACCTTTTTTGTAGAAAAAAATTATTGATAACTCAAATTCTATTAAAATATTTTTCACTTATTTAAGCGTTAATTGATTGACACATCTATCTTGGAAGTACCGAAAATATTTAAAAGTTTTTAAATTTCTCATGTAAAAATTAAAAAGAAAGTTAGATTTAAACTGTAAAAATGTAAAGTCTAGATCATCCTATTATAAATGTATCTTTTACCATTTGATTAAACAAAATAATAACTACAAAATTTATAAAAGGAATTCATGATAATTGTTTTGCGATTTTAAATCTCGTCAGTCCTTTGGCAGCAATATTCATAGAGCGTATTCCACATTAATTAAATTTATATGCAAATGGCTTTCTTATCACGGGTTCCTCGACCCGGTGTAGAGGAAGGCGGAATGACCCCATAAAAGCTGAGGTTAAAAGAACATCCGTATTGCATACCAAGGAGGCGCGTGCGCAGACGGCTGTGCGCTCTCAATGCAGCGGAAGACGTATCGCCGCCCTCGGCAGATGGCTCAAAACCATCTTGAAACTGGTTCTGATGAACGCGAATTTATTAACCTTACCTCGCTTATGAATGTCTCGAACCTAATAAAACATAGGAGCGCTGTTGCCGGCCGGACGAAAATATTTTAATGACGCACGTTGATTGGTTTTTGTTGGCTCTTCGTGCTTTTCAAATGCAATTTCGATTTGAATGAGCTGAAGTGCGTATGTTGCATATTCGTTGCTATGGAAACCACGTATGGAAGATATTAAAATATACTTCTCTGATGAGAGCTCTAGCACTAGTAGGCTTATAGTAAATTATATTTGGACCAAATATGGTGCGCTAATAAACATGAGTCGCGTCGTGTTTTCGTTTTTAGTAGAGTTAGGAACTCCCTTTGATATTCAAAAACCAGTTTCGATATCATAGAACCGGCACGCGTGCACACACACATCTACATATGCGTAGTTATAAACACAGATAAGAACACGCGCCAAATTGAGTGCCGTAATGAAAGAGCCCTAAAGTAAAGCGACGTACAAAGGGCACATCTTGTATTACACTGGATTGTATGAAGAGGAAGTAGGAAGGCAGCTGGCTGACTTCTTTTTCTTCGGTTTGGTAATGATGGTTTGTAGTGCATCGCCATTGTTCCGGTGTCCTGTCGCGTGCCTCAACTATTTGAGACTATAAGTGGGTGGAAAGGTGTTCGTACGGTACCGTTGCGACTCCAAGATGTTTAGACGACAAGGCGGCTAGATTAGGGTGGTATCAGATGACGTAATATTTTTTTAAATTTTAATGACTCTGTTGGTACATAATAAAGTACGTCGATAAAGAAGCGTCAGTGTAATCAAAAGTCAAGATATGGTTTATAAATGTATTTATTGCCATGACCATATTACCCAGTAAAGTGTCTTTTAAATAATCTATAATCGCTCTAATATATGATATTAATATTATTGAAAGTGAACTTACTATTATCTTTAAAAAATCGGTCACTCAAATATACATTACTTAGTTATGTATTACTTCGGTTCATTTATATTTTTTCACAAAAATAATAGATATCAATAAATAAAGTTAAAACTCTAGTGGTCTGTCTGTTGTAAGTACTTAGGTTGCTAAATTAATATTTGCACCAAAACGATTCGATCTTGAGAGATTATACGTCAGGATAATGATATAAGGAGATCGTATGTATTATCATTCAAGACATTTTTATTTTGAAAAAAAATGGCAACTAGCTAATGGCACTAAAAATGATTTCTTTTTCACGCTATCGATGTCGCGGGAATTTACAGATGGCAATTATTGTTCTTCATGTAAACATTTTAAAAGCATAATAATTGATTAATATCATTAATTTTCTTCTCTCAACCATTATTAGTCGTCAAAAAGAATTTTAATGATCAATTAAAATTCAAACAATAATATTTCCTATGATAATCAACACATTTTGTTCTTATTTCAGGCAATGAAGAAGACGGCGAATCTACAACGAACAATGATGACAATGGAGGTAAATTGTGATAATACTAAGTTTATTAGGAAATCAAAAGAGCTACAAAAATTATGCAATAATGTATTACATTTGTAAAATTTAACAAAGTTAGAAGTACTAAGGACTGTCGATAGAAAAAATGAGTTGCAACTTCGACTTTCATATAAAAAAAAGAAATTTTATTACATGTCAATGACAAAGGGCCACAAGATTTTCGCCAACTAGCGCGCAAAGAAGTTTTCACATCAAAATATCACCGGTCTGTGATTCGCGATACTGAATGGAAAGGTCTCCTCAATCATCTGATAGTTCGTTGGACACGTTTCCGATTGTCTAAACCAGTACGCATGCGATATATCGAATTCTGATTACTTGTCATAAATTATACTTTTGTCTAATCTACAATTTATCATTCTGATAGGAGATTGGCGTTCAATGATGCGCTCGTAGACATCGTTTTGAGTTTAAACAGTGCGCGTGTGTTGTAAATTATATATTAATGCTTTAATAGGAATTTTATCGGTGAGTTTCTAGTATAAGATTTTACACACTACGGAAATTCTAATTTAAGGTACGGATATATATATTAAGGAATAATTGAAATAGTTTATATACGTGATGATATTTCGATATAAGTGTTGTTGAATTCGTCTTTCAATGCTAGTTTGAAGACATTTATGTGAATGTTGAAATTACTTACGTAATTTAAGTTTCATGCTTATCAAACGATATTCAATTTCCGTTCACACACATTGTGCTGAACGGTTTTATTTTTCACATATCGTCTAGATACTTTTTGTTTGCAAAATGTTATCTGTCTTTGACAGTTATGGCATAAAAAATCCCAATATAATCGACACACAATATGTAGTAAAGGTTAATGGCACATATAGTAAATGATACTCATTATACATAGGGCTTAAGTTAATAGGCGAGGCTTGTTTAAATGTTCGTTTATACAACACGATTAACAATGTGTAGATTACAAAAGTAGACCTTCGTGGCGAAAAAAATAAAACGTAGTAATAAAAAATAACAATTCCAAAGCGATAATAGATATGTTATCGTTTTCGACTTAGATCATTTTATCTGTAGGTATGACAGTTTATACCGCTGATTCACTTTTGTGTTCTTCTAGACTTCCGGCCGCGGCTTCGCCCGCGTGGCCAAGGGCACGGACAGTTGTCACACATGACAAATTTGAATATAGCGCCATCTATCGTAATTAATCGATTAGAGAGTGATTCAAATTGAATCTTCCCATGGAAGTGCGATGTTTTCCTCTCATAAAAAGTAATCTATGTCATTCCTTAACCCTCTCACTATGCCCAGATTTAAAAATTGTAACATACAACCAATGCGTCGTGAAAGACAGATACACAAACAAATAAACAAACAACCTTCGAATTCATAATATTGGTAAGAATAAGGATTTCTCCATAATAATAATGGAAGTATCTAATTATGTTAATCAAATTAATATATTGTGTACCCATGTATTTATGTGGACGCTTTCATATAGATGTTAAAAGTGAGTCGCGTAGATAGATTCAACAGCAGAGTGTAAATTTTTAACAAATCACGCTAATATTATAAATGTGAAAGTTCGTTTTGTTTTTTATATTTGTACGTCAATCACGCTGAAACTGCTGAACGGATTTTGGTGAAATTTGTTATACTGACAGAGTGACTGACTTGGGTGATAGGATATTTTTAATCTCGATTAAATGCTCCCTTGGGATATAACAGGAATCTTGATATCCGGGCGGAGTCGGGACGAACGTCTAGTAGTAATAAATAAAAACAATTAATGATTCAACAGATTATTAATTGTTTTTATTGGCATATATATGCTTGTCTAATAAATAACTTTCGGCTCATCAATAAACATACAATAGTACAATATACTGGTTTCCTAGCTCACATACAATCTACAGCGATAACACAAATTGGTGTCGATAAGATTTCTAAAATCCTTTGTAGATATAAGAAATTGATGCGATTCAGCATGACCTCATGTTATTTACAAATGAATTATGATATATCTCACTACGCTATTGATTACAATTATTGAAGTTGAATTAATCATTATTTGGTAATAGAGGCCTATTTATGTGGCCTGTTTATACCTACTTACAAATATTTTGTATTATTTTTCGCATCGTCATTGATAAGTTTTGAATCAATTTATGATTCGCAGCATAGTGTCCTAGCTTAGTTGTTTAATATGTTATCAAAATTGGAGTATATATGTGGATATATATTAAAAACTATTTCTTGCAATTTTTGTCTTCCAATATGTTGCTTCAGGCTTATCATTGGAACGGCTGAACTAATTTAGGCGAAACTCTCACAGGCAGAAAGCTGATATAATTTAGAATAACACACACTTTTCATTCCGATATTCTGACGGGAACATTGGGATTAAAAGAAAAAATCTAAATTACTCGAGCGAAACTGCGCAACTGGTAGTAAATAAAAGTGACTTTAGGTCCTGACGACTCTCATTTATATATAAAATACTTATAATTAATTCAATATAATCTATATTCATTCGCATTTTGAGATGGGTCAATACAGTTTCTGTGATCATTAAACATGCAGGCGTAGATAAATAAACAATTTCAAATTCATAACATTGAATATTCATATTAGAATCTTTCATTATTTTGTGTGTTGTTAATATCCAATACCTATTTACTTTAAACCAGTCTATTGAATTGTATTGAAACCTTGAATTTTGAATTGGATATATTCTCGTTTTCGTTTCTTATACTTCAGATGCACATAAAAGTTATATGAAAGAATATATTTATTGCAGTCGCAGTGGTCGTCAACTCTCTTCCCGGTCGTTACCATGTGTCATTAACGGTGGTCGTAAACCGTCTCGGGTCGCAGCGAACGGTATGCGATATAAGGCACGCGGCGGCGATAAACCGCCTGTCTTTCGTCGTCAAGCAAAACAATTCGATATTTAATAAATTACGTCACATGATATTTGATTACAGCACCTGACCTTCAATTCTGTTTTATAATGAGAATCATTGTCATGTGTTAGCGCTTTCTCAGTGTGACGCGGTCGATAGTCATCAGTAACGTGTTGTTATCAATGTTTTTTTTTACATTTATTATGTTTTCTTGGGATTTAGTAAAATATTATTGGTTATATATAGAAAATTAAATTTTATTGTTGGAGTAGTAGCTTAAACTTGAAAATATTAGATTTAAAATTAATTAATGGCTTCCTCTATTATATATCTACTAATTATGAATAGAAATTTAAGAAAGAATACTCTGATTGCAAAATAAACGAAATTTTTGGAAACAAAGAAATCGATGATTTTACCTTAGTCGATAAAGTCGTTACTGAGATAAATTGTGACATAATATTACATAATATGATACTGCATAGTTGAAGAAATGGTTTTTATTATTTATTTTCGAAAAAATGACGATCGACCACATGGCAGGTTCTGAATCATGAACAGAGTATCTAAGCTAGCATTGAATTGCGTGTTAAATAGTATTTCATGATTATATGATAACAGTTATATCTATCAGATATATAGGGGCACTGTACACAACCGACGAATGATTATAATATATAGGGGTGGCGCGTGCAACAGTTTTGCATGAGGACCAGCGCCAATTAGAAGCAATACCAAAACCATCGGCTCAAGTACCATCATTATCTCGGCCCGTGTAAGCCAAGCTAACTCTTCCGCCCTAACAATTAGACATAAAATCCAATAAAAAATTCACGGGTTTTCGGAGACAAGTGGAGTGAGCAATCCTGAAGTATGGGGTTGGGACATAGTTAAAGCGTTTAGGTTGAGAGTCGTTGAGGGAACAGCCTTTTGTAGATTTTTCTATCGTTTTTGAGGCTGAGCCATTTTATCAATTCGAGGGGAGTTTGACAAACCGTGCGGATGTAGTGTCGCGTAAAATGTTTCTCTGATATTACACTGTTATGTAATATGCTATTTTAAGTATCGCTGGTGCAGAAGCTTCATTGCTATTGGCTAACATGATCAGAATATATACTTGTAGCTTAATTAATCTTACTTATTGCTCTATCATGTTTTTGTCATATAAGACTTGCATTGTATAATTTTTTTTTGACGCACCAAAATCTCAATCTGAAACCAACATTTTGAAACTATGTAATACTTTTCGTGTGTCTTAATCGATACGACTTTCGCTGGAACTACATATAAAATTTATTTATGACTAGCTGCACCCGGCAAACGCTGTTCTGCCTTACTCTGATCATTTAGGGGGATGAAAAATAGATGTTGGCCGATTCTCATAGATACCGGATAAGCACAAAAAATTTCATCAAAATCGGTCAAGCCGTTTCGGAGGAGTATGGCAACGAAAACTGTGACACGAGAATTTTATATATTAGATTTACACAATAAAAAACTTGTTTCATGTAAAGATAGATTAGTGTTCAATTAAACTTATCGAATCAACAATAAGGAATGTAATATGATGAAAATATCTTAATATGAAAACAGTCGGTATGCAGTCACATAAAACTAACTTAAAATAA
>NC_052106.1:5132002-5199757 GCF_012273895.1 Zerene cesonia | reverse complement strand
TAAGGAATGTAATATGATGAAAATATCTTAATATGAAAACAGTCGGTATGCAGTCACATAAAACTAACTTAAAATAAGCACACATTGCAAGCTGAGACTACGTCCGTGTGCGGAGGCAGTATATTACCGCCATAAAGACTGCATAAATGCATTGAAGCATGCCACCACTGATTGGATACCTATTTCTGATTTAATAGGATTCGCATATTTAGATATATCCGATACGCGTGATATTGCAATAAAATTGCCATAGTAATACTTATTTTATCAGTGTACTCAATTTTATGCATTCTTGTTTATACTTGAAGAGTAGGCACTAGGCGCACGAACGAAATCGAATACGTTATTTGCGATGGAAATTAAACATAGCTCGTTTTGTAGTGCCGTTTTGACATAAATACAAACCGAATTGTCATTAAAACGTAAACAGTATTACGGTACTTGAAATTTTTTATAAAAACTCATGCACATATAATTTTAAAAGGCTCTTCAGCGAGCGAAATATGAATCAAACGCGGTATAAAACTTCGCTTCAATTTGAATGATTTCATCAGTACGAGAGTCTGTTCTTCCCATATTCAAGCATAATGGTCGCGAACTCTCACATTAAACTGTGACCATTGTTTTGGTCTTTTGTTCGTTTTGTTTTATACCCCCTTTGTTGTTCAGCGGTGCGGTGCCCGAAGAGAAAAAGATAATATTTCTGCAATGACGTGACCGTTTCAATGCAATCTATATACCAGAAATTATTAAGTGCTTTTGTTGGATTTTTAATGATGGGTGTCTTAATAATATTCAATAATTATTATAATTTCCTTGATTGTGCAGCGCTGTGAAGTTTTGGTTAATAGCTGTGAAAGAACAGAAAGCTACGTTATTGTGTCGCATACTTGTATTTTTGAAACAAACCTTTGTGTTAAAATTTGAGTAGGTACGATTAAATTGAGTGTTATTTCGTAATGATGCTGGTATGAAATCTCATTATTGATATTTTTTTATGTTTCCTAAGGGATATAATAATGTCTTAAAATATACTCACAACGATCCGCTTAATAAATTACAATACGCTTTATAGTACAATAGTGAAGACTTCATATACAAGCGTTGTCCCTATTAAAACTGTAACATTAAAAATGAGTTGATTCAATCCAATAAGCCTAAAGCTGTTTGCGGTTTAAAATATGATTAGGCATACATTGCACGTGTCTAACCGAGATAGACTTACGCCCGGCAGGTTCGCCGCAAGCTATGTGAAATTAATTTTGACTGCTACAGGAGTTGTGTACATTGTTACACAGACAAGTTACGTGTATAGGGAGTCAAGTGAAATTTTGTTTGGAACTGAGCATTTTTAAACACGGTTGCAGTTTTACGTTCGAAATTATAGTCTCGGACTAACCAGCGGATTTTAGTGGTTTGTTAATCATTTTAGTGACGGACGAATTAAATGCGAATTAAATGGGTTTCCAATATATGATTACAATCAGTTTAATTTCTAAAATATCTCCCATCTCAACTTGTAATTGATTAAATACAAAAAAACACGTTTTCAAAGTAGAATCTAGAGCTTAATTTAACTACACATTTACCGATTTTTTTAGTTGAAAAGTTCTAACTCCCCATTACTATATTATGAAATGCATCATATAAATAAGTTCAATGTACGAAACAGTTGTCACGTTCTGAGTCCCAAGCCACTACGGCCAACACGACTGCAGGATATTTACTCGCTTCCGATTCCACTGGACTATGTTATCTACTCATTGTTGACGTTTATAACTCTAATGTTACCGATATAAACGTATTCTATAGACATGATAATAACCTTGTCGCCTTGTCGGTGAAATATCATCGGTTTATCATCATTTATCTATATCTTGTCAGTAATAGACAAGACACATGTCTTCGATTAGCATTAATGGATATTTATTTTTGATTTATAACAAATTAAATGTCAACAATGTAACAAGTTATATTTAGAATCATTATATAATATTTAAATATAAATTAATTCCCATTGTATTAAAGTTTTGGTATTTTATCTTTCGCGTAATTAATGATTGTTGTGAATAAATTCATGGCTATGCTGCATTTACTCTTTAAAATTTGTATGAAATATAATGAATACTAGCTGTAACCCGCGGCGTTACTCACGTGCAACTCGGGTAAAAAGAAGTTTATGTTAAATTTTTAGTTTTATAACATTGATATGCATGAATTTTTCAAAACAATTCTCAAGAAGTTTATGTGCTAATCTAGGCTATACACTGTCTCTGTACCAAATTATATAGAGATACGATAAGCTGTTTTCGCGTGAAAGAGTTACAAGTATCCATCCAATCAGCCATTCATACTTACACACTTTTGCGTTTATAATATTAGTAGGAGATAATATCTAAACCCTCATAGGAAGCCTGTGTCCCAGCAGTGGGAACAGAGCAATGGGAATATGGGCTGATGATGATGATGAATATCTTAACACGTAAAATATTTTACATTAAGACATTTAACAATTCTTTATTATAAAGTTACATACAATCGTATATACTACATTCGTTCAAAAAGACTGCGCATTACAACGTCTCAGTTCAAAATGTTAGCAAAGCACGCACGAATACACATAGTAAAACGCAGACACCGACACACCACACACTGAGCCCTCAGCTTTTAAAAGGAGTGGAGAGCAATGTCGCGATCGGCTTCACTGCTCACCCTGACGACAGTAAAAAATATGAGCATCCCCTACGCCCCCGCGCCATCTTGTAAAAGTTTGTCATTTGTAGCCACAAATCGATGAGACTACGAGGTCTACGACGTAGCGTAGGCGTAGCGTTGTTTTTCACGGCTAGCTTTGTTTAAGTATTCAAATAAATTGTGCGCATAACGTATAGAAGAATAAATATATAATAATGATATTTATTTTACCAATGATTGATGTATTCAGATAATACGATTATGTACATTCTGCTGAATAATTATAATTTCTGTAATCTTTAAGAAAACGTATATAAAACAATTTTTGTGTATGCGAAACGTATGTACATATGAATTATATATTTATCAGTTATTAGTAATGCCCTAGTGAATTGACTTTTATTGTCATTCAAATGATAATCGCTAAAAGGATTTCTAAGGAGTTATTCACATCATTACCTTTACAATATAGATACGCCCTGTGGCTACATTCTATGTGATTATCAATGAAAATTTTGCCTTATGCTCCAAGACATAAGGTGTAGAAATTGTAAAGATGTATACATACATTTATAGCATGGTCTATTAAGGTATGGACGCCTATGGATCACAGCGTGTGTCGAGTATACGAGTGCTTTTATATCTGTCCTTGTGTGAGATACAATCTGGAAAATACTCATATGTGTAAGCAGATATAAGCTTCTATAGTAAGTGGGTTAAAATAAACGTTCGATTTAAAATTATTTGCGTATAGATTTCTCACATTAATATTATGTAATTTGGGCATTTAAAAAGGCATTTTTGTATACAAAAATGTTTGACAAATTAATATAATATTAAAACTAACTTATTGCTCCAGGCTTCGCCAGCGTGGTGTAAGAAAATTCTCATGGAAATAGAAAGTAGTATTTAATAGTATCAGTCTCGTGTCTCCTATCGCCAGGCATAATCATATCAATCACACCAAAAAATCGTAACGTTGCGATGAAAAAGAAGAACAAACAAATAAAACACTTTCCCATTTATAATATTAGTATACAGAAAGAAAAGAAATAAAAGAATTTACGACATTTAAATACATATTTTAGGTTTAACATTTCAATATGAATAAAACGCGTAAAATCAAACATAAGAAAATACAAAAAATTGCAAAGATTATGAACTCGTTATACACAAATATATAAATCCACATCCAAGTATAAGTAATAAGTCAGATTTAATAAGATTAAATCAGGTCAAAGAGTACAATTGGATCAGAATAAAAAAAAAATCAAATGCAAAAAAGTGATACAGTATGATAAAGGTATACACTAACAATAGGCTCTGATTAACCTTATTCCGAAGATTCACACATTTTAAAAAAAAAAACCTTTGCCAAAGGTCAAGGAAGGGATCAACCCTTTTCGAATTTATAAAGACATCAACCGAAGATAGGACCATTCTCATCTCCAAACACCTAACCCTTTGATCGCTGAAGGGTTTAAAACCAAAATTAGTCGCATTCAAACCGGCGTGACACTGTGATTGTCATAACGAACCGTGCGAAATTCCTCACAATGCGGAACCGAAAATAGGGTAAAAGACACTTTTTGTATAAAAAACGAAAGAGTGAAATGCAATTTCTGGCATCTGCGTTATTTTATATTTTCACTCTGAATTGTGTCATGTTGTGTAATTGAAATAAAAAGTTCATTAAAGATCAGAGTAGTGACGATTGCACATATTATATTATTTTTACCTATTTTAATAATATTACTTAGCTTACATGGATCATCTGTATAAGGATCGTTAAAATCTATTTAAATATACATCCATCTAAACATAAATGATATAATCATATTAAAAGTTTAGTTTAGAGCGAGAGATTACCTACAAAAAATAAGTCCATAACATATTCAATTAAAAGTATAGAACATTTCAATGAATATCTAAACAAATATTGCTATAGGTATTCGTCAAATGACTTCCCAAGAAAAATGAAGTAATTTAACGAATGCAATGTGATTTTATCAGAGCATCTTTTGTCCGCGGACGCAGTGGGGTAAAAAACAATTGTGTACAGCGGAGTAGATTTGATTCCCGCACATTGTGGATACCTTTATTATTTCAAGGGCTTCATCAAGAGAGTTCAGTTTTGTTCTTCGATCAGTGTAAACGGTATACAGCTGTTCGTTATTATTTAAATTCGTGGATTAATTAATTTATACACAATACTTGAATTGTACACACATGTGTTTTCTTAATTATGTATTATTGGATTCTTACCGTTTTAATAATAACTATAAAAGAACTGATAAAATTGATTTTAAAAACATTATTTGCTAGTGAGGATTAATATTGATAATACGCAGTTATTTTAACTGTAATAATTATAACAGTGATACGGTTATCAGTCACTTCCTTACAAATAAAATAAATATTTTCATTTCCAAGCACACGCTGTTTATAACCACACGGACATAAGAAGTTAAGCATTAATTTAACTAAACTTTTGTTTATTGACTATTTTCTTCGGTAGACACTCGACTTTCAATAACATTGTCGTACAACGCAAAATAAATTTTATTCTACGGTAATAAAGGTTTGTTTTGATCCAATCGCATTTTTAAGGTAGGGTAGGAGAAGAATAGATATGGGGTCCGACTTTGCCGATAGAATTCTTTTGATTGCAAGAAGCATAACGGACCCTAACGTATATTTGGACAGCAACCTGAGAGGTTTGAAGTGGGCCGTAGTTTATAATTACGATAATTTGAAGGCAGATGACGATAACTATGTCATTATACGCAATACAATTGATAAATATTATATAAAAAGTCCGAAAACGTTAAGCGGTAGTTTCTGTTTTATTTTTATGTTTTTAATAAACAAAATGCTAAGGTTAACGCCAGTGTCATGATTATTTCTTATAGGATAACTTTAATTCATACTGTCTGGCTTCTATATCATAATATTCTCTAATATTTTATAACATATTATTTTTTGGCTTGACTGAAAGTGTTTCGTATTGTGGCGTATTATATCGTAGATATAAAGATTAATGAAATGTTGATATTATTATCTTATCCATGCGTCACGTACGTGTCTTGATGTAGTAAAAACTAAATCGCTGAGAAAAATTTTGCCGTTGTTGCTAATACCAATTTGGTGATTTGCTTAGTTATTTAACTGTTCTATAGATACATAGAAGAAACCTTTTAACTAATTCATAGAGGGATCATATAACTTACGTGATAGTGATCTGATAAACAACATACAGATTAAATTTTAAATACACCTATTTAAATTAAACAAAGTTCTGTTTGATTTGTATTCAAAATTTACATACGACCTGCACTGAATACTAAGGTACTTACAAAGTCTATATCTATGTATAGATTATCTGTGATCAACTCACAACTGCTCATAGCAACACGAACATAATCAAACCAGCGACTACGAAATTCATCTGAAACAGTTTTTAATAAAAACCTGATGAGCACTGCATGATATATGGACACCAGTCGCATACGGTGTACAGGGTGCTCTCTAGTTACTATTGTTACAGCAAGAACCGTGCTATAGATCCCATATTATGTATGATATGGTATTTATGTAATATGTAACATGTGTGTGGCCCTGAGTTGCTTGAAATAAATGGTTATTATTATAGTATACTTGATAAGAATAGAACAAATTCGAGAAATCCTGTATTAAGCAAAGTTCTTTCCCCATCCCTGTATATGCAATTTTTAATTAAACATAAAATCCGAAGAACTGTCATTTTGTGTATTATTGCGAATAATATTAAATTGTGTAAGAATTAGTAGGTTGTACAGCACTGAAAAGACACGTTACAAAATAAATTTAATAAAATTAATAGATTTAACTTTATGTTTCATAAATACATACTTCATTTTTAATATTAACTGTAATATAATAGCAGCGTAAATTATTAATCAACCATATTCTGAACTTATAAACGCACTAAAACAGCATCCTGTATCAAAGGGAAAATAGCATTTTAAAATAAGCAATTTTTCACGGATCACGCGCCATGTCATGAATTGCATAGTCGAGTTAAATTTGATTTACTGGGACCGAATGTGCATGCAATATCTGTTGGAGTTGTAACTCTTTTGTCACCTATTAAATTATTCAACTGTTAATATTCGAAACCGTTTTTATCCATGTATCCATTACCTGTTTATCGTGATATGTTTAAAAGGCAAACTTTTTGAACTAAGAAGTTTTTGTATAAGGAAAATGAGGTTAATCAGATTGAGATTAAATACAAAGAAAACTTAGAATGATTCTATTAATCAATGTCTTATTAAAACAACTGCAACGGCTCGTGGATGATAAAAAAACGCAATTATCATTAGGAAATCATGAGGAAAGCATGTCATAAATTTTAAACTGTGCGTACGAAGTTATATTCACAAGTAAAAAACATGATGAATACGTTATCATGATAGTTGTTGATGTTGATATTATCTCCGTCTATTCCTTACGAGATTTGATAAATTGATTTGAGAGATTGAATAAATTTATGATATCGCTCAAATGGCATAGATAGTGTGAAATTTTGTTGACACGCTATATAATCTTGAAAAGCTACACTATATAATCTATATTATTTTAAAATATTGAAAAGTATAGTAAAAAGTAGGTTCTGTAATCAATAATCGTACTAAGTGGAAGGAAGTCCTTCTTATGTTAGAGCGGTCATCAATAAAAAAAATTAAATAAAGAATAAAAATAAAACAAATAAATCAGAGCTGGTGGTCCACCGAGCTTCCCAAAAATGGTTTTGTTATTATAAAACTCCGTAGGTTTTCAACCAGTTGACGTGATTCTTTTTGTGTTTGATAAAAAATTGTTGTAACTAACAAATGGGTGGTTGGTACCATTTTAGGATGGAGTGGTACCTCTCGTCTCCAGACGTCGGTGACGTTTTTTTTTTGGTAAAATTGTATATGGTATTATAGATTTATATTTATTTGATGTTAAAGAATTTTAATAACAAAAAATGAAAGTTGATAATTTTGGTATCCATGGAAATTTTCTTATGTGGTAGTCGAGCACGCTTCGGCACGAATTGGGCCAGCTCGCACCGGGGAAGTACCACACCCCCACAGAAGACCGGCGTGAAATAGCATTCTGCAGTGTTTCGTTCGGTGAGTGGGGGAGCCGGAGGCCCATATCCTTTTCCTTCCTCTTCCCAGTCCTTTCCTTTATTCCTCTCGCTAATCCTTTCTTAATCCCTTCCCAATTTAAAGTCGGCAATCTATTTGTAGAGGCGTAAGGTAATCGACTTTGCGCCTCTACAAATGTTCATGGGCAGTGGTAACGCTTACCATCAGGCGTCCCACCAGCTCATTTGCCGACTGTCGCATAAAAAAAAAAATTTACACAACATCAAAAATTTCGCGAACCCTAAAAGCATCGCTTTTTGCTAGTTATTATATAATATTTTACATTGTATTACCAAAAACCGGTTTAAGATAATAATAACAATAAGAAAAAGAAAATAAATATGTCAAGATAGCATGTTATATTCTTAAACGTACCTTACTATATTATAAATAAAAGTAGGTGTTTAAAAACTCGTTCTTTTCCTTAATTTTGATTCAGATTTTGACATAACAAATATGACGTATTAGCACAATTATGATGAAGTTATATTTTTAAAAACGAAATTGAAAAACACGGAGGAATCCACGTGCGCTCGCTAGTATAAATGGAAAATGATTAATTGACAGTATTCGCCCGCGTGTCGATGTAACATGCATCGATTATACCAATACATCTGTTTCGGACGTCCTTTGAATGTCGTACAATCGCCTTGTCATAGGGCAAACACGCAGCTAATTTAATTAATTTCCTCTGAAACCGATTACATCAAAATTTCACCTTTTCTTGATATTAGTATAGTCAACTAGCAATTGAACGCAGCTTCGCTCGCGTCGTCAAAATGTAATTTCATTTTACAAAATTTCATCTCCTATTTATCTGATTGCGGGTAGAATATAACAAAATCCTTTTTTACTGACACCTGTATCATAGCAGCTCTCTGCATACCCAATTATAGCCCAATCAGTCCAGTCGTTTAGGCTGTACGTTGATAGATCAGCCAGTCAGTCACATTTGCGGAATATTGAGAAGGTAACGTACGTAATTTCTCTTACAATGTCTGCTACGCTAATTGTTTACACCTAAAATTACTGAACAATGACTAGGTAAACAGTTTTGAACACAATATTCCCACATCAACAAATAGAACAAAATATGTCTAATTAGGTACGTTAGACGCCACAAAAATAACAATAACTTATCATAAACATTGTTTTCATAGCATTCTAACGCACCAGCAATTCATTATTAATTTTCCTTATAGATTTCTAATTGGATTTTTTCAAAGTTGAAATTGAAATATAGCGACAAAGAATAACTGTTATTGAAAAGTTGCGGGGATAGCTCTCTCGGGCGTCAAAAAGAAAATTAGGATGTGAGCCGTCAAAACTTCAAAACCAGCCCATCAAAGCGACATTTTAGAGGGATGCCGCCCCCGCATTACACCTCTCTTATTATTTATCACATTGTCGCCGAAATTAATGGCAAACCCTCGTCAAATGATTTTTATTTTATAAATAAAGCCACTGGCTTCTGGCAGTTTAATAACATCCTCGTGTTCTGGCTTAGCCCTCTGTCTGTGTTTAGATAAATTATTTCAAATTATATTCTATTTTTCCTGGGTAATTATTGTTTTAATATTACATTTGTCTCTAAAATTTTCGTACACTCAGACTTTTTCTTGTGCGATATGATGTGTTACACGTATAAATAATAATAATAACTTGAAGTAAAATTTCTTAAGTCCCAATCCCTATTACGTTTTTGTGACCAGAAAATGTTATGTTAATATTACTTGTGTTACCTAATTAAGAACTCTTGCTTTGAAACAGAATCAATAACTGACCCATTTTAGGGTTTCCTCAAAATTTCTCTGAAGCCGAAGGTCATTGTAGCAGCCACTTGATAACCATTCAACGATAACAAAGGCCGCACATAAAAATTTAATTAGCAGGAATATAGATGTATGTCAAAGGGCAGTTGGAGGAAACGACTTTTGGTATTGAAATTGCGCCATAAAACAACTGTTATTTCTAATCATCTTTTTTATCTTTTGCCTAACGAACGGTTTTAATTACGGGAAACTGAAGCTTCATTAACATTATCACTCTGTCCGTCACGGCATGCGCGTGTATCTTTATATTTATTTAATGAAGTGATAACACAGTAATTATGATCATAATGTCCCAATATAAAACACTTATGGAATACTTTTTGAGAGATTTGACTAAAACTCATAAATAAATAACATTTTATACACGAAAGTTTCGTAATTTGTAAAAAAGTATGAATTTTATGTTACGTTATTAATAATTTATCAAGTATTTTTCTAACTCGAGACTTTGTTCCAATCGAATATCGTTTGAAAACTTTTCCCATCTTCAAGCATATCTATTATAAATTGAGCTTTATCACCAGCTGTTTAGGGTTCTTTTTAAAACCGCCTGTCTGTTTCGGAAGATGTGAAATTTATAATTGAATGTCGTAAATTAAGGTGACATCGACAGTCGTGGCTCGCGGGGTTGCGACATCGTAAGGGAAGCTGTGCCAATATTTTATCGAAATGGTAATTATTTGATCGAGTAACAGATGAAATTTTCCCCTGTCCTTTCGTTATGAAATTTATGATTGATTGATTAACTTTAAGTTCAAGGTTTGTTTACGCAATGTGTTTATTCAGAGCTGGTGCAAACTTTATCAAAGATAAATTTATAACAATTATACGTTTGTTCATGTTGTTGTTCATGAATACTGTGGCTAGTTATGTAATTAAATGCATTTATGTTATACAAAAGACTTAATATATTGTTATGGTATGTTATTATTTTTACATAGTGTTTTAAATTGTATACTTAATAATATATCGAATAGATTATCGAAAAGTGATATGGATTTCTAATAACAATTCGAACGCTCCAATTTTCAACTGAGTCATTCAATAAACAACAATGAAAAAATACAATATAATTAGTGTACAAACAAATGATTTACTTTCATGATAATAAATAGAATCTCGCTTATATCCTTCGTTAAATACCACGACAGCTAATCTGGGGGAAGGAGTGACACACATAAAAGCACCGGATATAACCGGTTACGATCAATTGCGCGTCACCTCTGAAGCCTCCCGCTGGTTGCTTTAATTCGGGCGACAAAACCCTTTCGGCTTTCACTCGTTCGCCAGTGACAGATCACAGTGGGTGCCTTTCGCCCTATCAGTAGAACTGAATCATTCTGCAGTGGGAATGTTTTGGAATTCGCATTACCGACTCTTTGCAGCTCCTCCATGCTTTGATATATACTACGGTCTATTTCGATTGAAGAATACAACAAAATTGTTTCTCATCGATTTTGGTTATCAGGTATAGAAATAGGATGGGTATATGTTGACTGAAATTACGAAGGAACAATTCAAATTTTTGTAATTATTCATGATTTGTATATATGTATATTTTTTTTTCATATCCTACCTTCGACATAAATAATATGATTGATTTAATAAAGCCGAGTTTATTTCTTTTCTGCGAAGTTATAGGAAGAAGCAAATAAATTATTGACCATTTGTAAGATTATATCGTATATAAAAAAGTATTATATTATGCAATATCAAGGTGAAGTTGCTGCTCAAGACAAGAGCCAATTTAAAAGAGAACGTAGGGTATATTGAATTTTAAACCATCGTTAAAACTGTAGTAACATCGTAAATTCGAACAAAATCTTCACCTATGACCTGGAAATGTTTTAACGATAGCGCATTAAACGTACAGATATAAAAGTAATAAGATTAGTATACTTAGTACTGTTTAGTAAACAGTGCTATTCCATGAAAACGTTCGGAAACGAGGTGGAAGGTCGTTCTATCAATTCCCAGAGCAGCGGAAGGTCAAGCTAACATTGTTGGCAGATAGCTCTATCTATTGATAAAAAGACGTTCAAAAACGCCGACATAGAAGAAGGGTGTTTTAGATTAGCTCCATAATAGCTTTTACAGCCATCGTTGTTTGTAGAATTGATTACATTGACGTTTGAAAGGAAATATAATTGTGTACAAGTAGAATCAATTAGCTATTTCTGAGGTTGAATTTATAGGAGACTAGCTGCGCCCCACGGTTTCACCCGCGTAGGTCCGTATCCCGTAGGAATATCGGGATAAAAAGTTACCTATATGTTATTCCAGTTGTCCAGCTGTCTACGTACCAAATTTCATTGCAATCGGTTCAGCAGTCTTTGCGTGAAATAGCAACAAACACACACAAATTTTTACAAACTTTCGCATTTATAATATTAGTAGAATAGTAGGATTATTGTTTTTGAACTATAAACGAAATTAATTTATTATGAAGAAAGCATTGTACTAAATAGTGTTTATAAAATCGCTGATCTTTTATTTATTGTTCAATGTGTTATGTAATGACGTTTTTAAACAGAATACGCAATTGCAACTGCCGTAGTCACACGCGAATGTAAACGATTTGATATATTTAGGCGTGTTTATTATAACTTGCGAAATATCAGCGAAACTCACAATGGGCGAGCAACGCCATACGATATCATGTTTCTTTGAAACACATTGTCATACAAATGTATCTGTTGTTAGCGATTGGTAATTGCTGGCCCGGAGTGCAATTTGCGAAGGGCCCTGTGAAGTCAATGGAAGTCGGTTGTATTGTGCTCTCAAGTCAAATATACCCTTGTGCGTAACTTACTTTTGAGGAACCTCGTTGATTGAACGCGAATTCAACCGTTATGTTTGGAGTGTAGTTTATACTACTACATTCAAAGTTTATATACTCTGTTGTCTATACTAATGCTATGCTACAACGCGTTAAGCTCAGGAAGTGGACTAATTTTAAAACTTCTTTCACCTTTCAATATATAGATCTATGAGGACTATAGTCTATATATTATATACCACGGACGAAGACGGGGCGGACCGCTGATTAAGAAAATACATTTATAGTTTACATGGCAGGCTAGCAGTTAAAACAGATATTGAACATACTTATTTTCCATGTTTTTATATCCTGTATATAATGTGAATGTCTCACTCAATATCGAATACGCAGCGGCATTCTGTTTGACTAAAAATAGTTACGGGTATGGAATAGATATTTAAGCTAACTCGATTACAAATAATCAAATAGCACTAATTTAATGACATAAACAAGTGGTTCTTTTTGGTAGGTCAGTTCCCTGTTTATCTCTGAGTACACTTAATAATACTGCATATAGGGTTAGGAAATATAGCGTTTGATGATATAGAGTTTTGAAACCAAAATAATAAAAAAAAAGTTTAATTTAACATATTTTACATACATAAAAATTTTTCATTTATTATATAATATATTAAATATAAAATAAATGAAAACTGAGAGTAGACTGTAGTAAAAATGGCATTAATTTTCAATCTGTCTGGCTCCCCCACAATAAGCGCGGTGGCGGACCTCAAGACATTAGCAAGATTTCCTCTAATGACTACTAAAACTGAAGTGAGGATAACGCTCTAAGTGGCTTTAATGTTAAGCATCAAGTTATAAACATGTAGCGAAATTATTATTCTATAAAAATTAACTACTATGAAGAAGTATTTATGAAAACGAAAATATATTTTAATTTTTAATACGGGTTCATAAATCGCCTACTGTATGTACTGGTTGATTTTAAAGTTATTTTAGATTGTCAATGTTCACATGGACTTAACAACAATAAATTTAATTATAACAAAATATAATTAATTAAAAAGTTAAATCACATAAAACAATATAGGTAAACGATCATTCTTCATAAAATAGATTTACAAGAATTGTATTATACAAACATATTTATAATTGTAGACATTAAAGAAGATAACATCGTTTCGCGAAAGCTTATCGCTTGAATGACACAATAAATAGGGTGTGGTGATTGATGAGCTTGCCCTTGTGCACTGATCGCCGGTTCTATTGCACCGCGATTATTTAATTTGACATGATACTTCAAATTAACACTAGTTAATTATTATCAAAGGCCGCGAACGCAGTGAACGTTGTATGGAAGTTGAACAGATTAAAAGGTATCTTTATTTTCAATTGCATGTCTATATGTCGGTTTGTATAAAAGGTTTGGAGTTAATCAAATTAATTACAAATTTATGGATTTTTAAATTTACCTCTCATTTTAATATTTTTCTCGTCTATTATTATATTCCTTATTTTAAGAGTCAACGTGCAGTTGATATGTACGATATCAAAGATTTTATCACTAAAAGAAAAGTCCACCAGTTTCGTTAAAAGTTTTCCTCTCCACTCTCGTGTCATCTAATTCAAAGAAATAGTAAATGCCTCCGTTACACTCCAATGCACGTTTATTACCTCTATAAATTCTATAGATCGCCCCAGGAGGCACCTAGCGGCTATCGCGCCGTTCGATTCGCTCTCTTCGTTAAATTGAAATGGCTTGCCCTTTGTCGGCGCGATTTAAATTCGACATTTTAAACCATTTCTTTTGGTGACCATTGATCGGGGAAGTGTTATCGGAATGTTTGGATTTATATGCAAGTTACAGTTCTTATCGAGTTGTGCAATGATGGGCTTTGTTAAGGATTCGATGTTGACCTATCTGTCATTGTTCGTGGCGAAATATTTTCGTTTTTTTTTAACGGTGTTTTTGTAAGTGACGTTTAGTAATGTAGTTATTGAAACACAAATCACATGTTAGAGTACTGTTAAAATTGCCTGCACGTTATAGGTAATCTTTTATTTAGTATGTAGTATATAAGTAGTTGTTGTGCGTTTTCATTACAAGCTTTATACAGTTCGAGAAAGTGAAAAATACTACTATTACATACTTTTAAGAAGAAGGTGTTGGCATATTTTTAACCAAAATATGTATTTACCAAAAAATTATATCATTTACCAAAAACAAAAACGGTTCTATAAAAAATTTGAGGGAGACTACTGTACAACTATCTGCCTAAAACAAAATAACAACCAGTCCACTAAATAAGTGTTACATATTGCGCAACCCGCCTACAGAGGGCAATCGGGGCAACAAAGGGAGGTGCGAAGGGGGTAGTCAGCAAATAAAATTGTCGCCACAGCGTCCACGTAGTCATTCCGAATTCAGTTGGCATCGCGTTCTCGAAAAAGTTTCTTGCTATAAAGGATTTATTTAGGTGGGTGAGAACCTGCGCTGTGCCAACTATTTGTGTAATGGTTTTGTATGTCCAGTTTCATAAATTATGACCTCGAAACTATGTAGGTACGTTTCGAAATTATGTAGTGGAGGACGGGACGTTATATTTTGATGTCGCTTGCAAGGAATTGTCACAACAATAGAACGCGATGGGTTGGATTTATGAACCAGAAACTGAATTCCATTGGTATTGTGTATTGGTATACCATTGGTATATATACTGTATAGTTTAGCATTATGTTGGCAGTAATGTTTTTATACCAGTGTTGCCACATTAGATTCGAATCGATCGATATTTTCCATTTAAAGTACCTAAGGCAGTTCGTTGAAGAATTAACTTAGTTTTTTTTTATAATTTAGGTACCTAGCTAATGTTTTTCATTTTGTGAATAAAACTGTGTCAAATAAATTTTATACTTCGTACCCACAATGACCAAAAATCATACGCTTGCTTGGATAGCCGTAAGCCTATCGGACAGATATGAAATTGTTTATCACATTGATATAATATTAAGTGTGTTTACAAAAACGAATCTTTATTATTCATGCAGATTAATACGCGGAATAAATTAAAAATTCTGTCACGTTTTTCACATTAAACGTTCATATCATTTACTTATCATACAGTTTGACACTAAGATTTAATACGGCGACTATGAAATCGATTATATTTGATGAAACAGGAATCGATTATCAGACATCGTGTCTATTGCAAATCGATTCTCGTTGTCACCTTCACATTTGCGCGTTGTTTATGACGATATCCAATCGTTAATATCTGACATAAAACTAATCTATTATCTAATAAATGGATATTTTTCCTTGTTGTTTGATTACAGTGCAAGTTTCTAATTGGTATCGTACTTTTTCTTCAAATTTGAAATTAAAATTATAAAAGTGTACGCAACTCTTTATATTAGATAGGAATTAATACTTTGATTTTTTACGTTAAAATGGGTCACCGAGCTGGCAATAAGGAATCGACTGGGAGGAGTGAGGAAAAGAGTACGGGCTTCCAGCTCCCTCACTTAACGAACAACACACAGCAGTATTGGTTTGTTTCACGATGTTCTGTGGGGGTGGAGGTAGTACCATCCCCGGTGGAAGCTCGCCCAGTTCGTGTCGAAGCGTCGATTTCTTCATTGACATAATTTAAATAATGTTGATTCTCCACGTCATATTATATACTGAGTCATACTCAAAATGTTCACAAATTAAATAAAATAGATAAGTTTATATCAGCGTTTTTAATATCAAATTATTTATATCAATAATTATCAAGGAGAGTAAAAACCTAATTACCTCATGTATCGATAACATCTTATCACATTTTCCTTGTGTAATAATTTTAACAATACAACGCAATTTAATCTCAAATAAAACATTATACATTCTAATTTTCAAAAGATTCCAATTTTAAATAGCTCGATTAAAAATTGAAATTCAAAAATAATTGGCTCCACATATGCTTGAATGTACTGAAATACCTGAAATCCGACGGCGTCCTACATAACCGCATAATATATGAGAGCCTCAATCGGTTACTGCGGCTACGACGTGCGACGCAGGTGCTACAGACTCCGTTGACAGACAAAGACGCAGATAATAAGGAGCATCCCATTGGTGCATCCGTCGCGCGACCCCGCCCACCGCAAACCTCGGCCAATCGCTAACCGCTACACATCTTGAATATTATCTAGTTATCTGCCGTCTCACTTGCCACTATACACGACGCTTTCAGTCTGAAATTATAACGCGTTCCTGAAAACTCTGTACCTTCAACGTGTTTTACGCATTAGAGATGCGTAAAACTCATATGAAGCGCTTCATATACATGTAACGACGATTTTATTTCTATTTAATGAGTGATCTTTGACATTCGTATTGAATTTTAATGGAGCTATTTTCGGTAGGTACCCATTCGCCGTTCAAGTATGCTACTGTTCAACGATAGAATTTGATACGATAACACGTTTTGTTTTTGAAACAATTTTATTCGGCGTCGTGTTCCATATCCATTATTGTTTGACCTGCTTTGTTTTTTATTTGAACAAGTTAAGTCTATGCAAAAGGTCGATCAGGTGAAAAGAATGGGGTCAAACAGTTCTGGACGCATTACGCACGTGATTTGTTATTACGTCGACAATTAGTTTCTTTGTGTTGTACGCAATAAGCTCTCACTTCTGTGTAATTGACAGAGAAACTAGAAGTCCGAGTTCTTCAAGCTGTTTCATAATTGTAACAAACCACAAATCATCGTTGGATCAAATTGTAAAGACAGTGTGCTCGAAAACAAAGCTCTGTAGACAAGATTTTCAGACGGTAAGCTTGTATAAGCCCCGAAACCCGTACGAAAGAGAGGGGTGCTTTACAAAGACACAGTCGGGGGGCGAGGGGAGGGGCCCGGCCCGGGCGAGGGTATGATTCGGGATTCTAGGGATGAGCTCTCGCCTCCTCTCGTTACTCTGGGACCGTTCGCCGCGGCCGTCGCACATATCTCGATCCGGCGGCATCGATACTGCATCCAATGCGTATCAAACGCATCGCGAACATCATAAGACAATTACATATTTAAATATTTAATCGATACGTCTTCGATAATATCAATTAATAGTGCTGTGACTAAGTTGTATTGGATTGTTTTTGAAAAAATATTTCACGTGAATCGATTGCTTTGATTTATTAATTAATTATATAATTAATCGATGTATTAGATAGACAATGAAAGACTGAATGCAGTGTTCGTGAGTCATGAAACAGTCGTTTGCTGTAAATTTTACAGTGATTGTGTAAAAATGAAGATGTCTGGTAAGTGTGAAGGAGGATTGATTAGGTTTTAAGCAATTTCATTATTTACATTTCTTAAAACATTTTCCTTGAATGACTTTATTTAATTAAAATCAAAAAGATCAAGTGAAGATTAATTATGGTTATTAGCACATGCTTCATATCTGGTATGATTATTTTGGGTTTTTTTTTGTTTTGATTATTTCATAATTGTAGAGATTACAAGAGATAATATGTTTGTTTCCGATAATTTAAAATAAAGATAAAGATAATATTTAAAATAGTATAACATTTTTTTAAGTCTAGGATTATTTTATTTGTTTATATAATTTAGTATTCTATATTATAAATATACACAGCAAATAGTCTAATTCATGCTATATTTAAGTTAACTATAACTAGATATAAACAGAGTGACTAAAATATTTTTTTAAATGTACATTCAATCTATTAAATCACTATAATCTAATAATTTAAATAATTTCAAATAACTCCCTATTTTTTAATTTAACAATTCAAATAATTCAAAATTTTCCTCATAACACTACAGGAAAATATCTATAAATTGATAAATAAAAACTCAAGAAAACAGCACAATATTGAATAATATCACATGCTTGTTTTTTTCGTGCAATAAATATTAAAGCGTGCAATCTCACTTTTTTGCCATGTCAAGTGTTATCTAATTCTATTAAGTGCGTGCGAAAAGACCCGAGTCCCGACCACAATTTGATTATTATTTGTCTGTGGCAAGATGGCGGGTGTTACCTTTTGGCGGGCGCCGCCGGTTTTGAAAGATTATTTGTGTTTCTTGTTTGAAACAGCTTAAGTTGTTAAAGATTTTGTTTACATCGTCGAGATGCGAACGTTATCTTTTGAATAATTTTTAAGATCAGCGTTATTTTTTGTGACATGTTTTTTTAGGGTAAACCGTTTAAAATTATAACTTGCACTTATGGCTATAAAGCAGAGTATAACATTGAAAGCATCTGAATATGATACATATACAATTATACATTGCCACACCGTTTTTGGTATTTAAAATGTATGTACATATGAATTTGACTAAGTTTAAATTAGGACGATACAAAAGCCCGAGCGAGTATTTTGATTCATTACATTTTCCTAATATGCCTTACCTATAGCATCGAAAAAGTACTATCTTCTAAAAGTTTTTTTTTAATTCTACACGAAAAACGTATGTGTAGTTGATAGTATATACTTCTGCTAACGCTGAGAGGGTGTCACGCAAAGTATGTTTAAATTATCATTGTCAGAATTGTTTTCAATTTTGTGTATTTTTTGTCACATGCATGTAATGATTTTTCCTTTTGATCATATATGATTATTAAATTGGTTATAAAGATGGTTGATTGAGTATTACTCGTAATAACGTAATCATTAAACATTTTTATTCGTGATATAATTCATTTTATAATTAATGTTATCAGACCACCTTACTTCCAGATAATATATGATCAGGTCGTATATGTTGTTTTAGCAATTACAGAGCATTATTCAATTTAATGAAATGCAATAAATGTTTTAAAATAGATGTCACTGAAGCTGTTTCTTCATACTAAGCAGTTTTCTATGGATCGTGGAAAACAGCAACTAAAGACATACACAGCATAGAAAATTAGAAAGTTTAACTTTCCGCGAACCGAGCTATTGTTGCCCCTAATGAATGCGTATTTAGCGAATCCGTATGTCCGATGAGGCTTACACACTTGTTTAAGAGATATGCAGTTGGAAAATATACTTTCAAGTAAATATATACCTTGTTGTAAGTGAATAAAAGCGTTGTTGCGTTCTAGTAAGAATATTATAGGCATGCTAAGAGTATTTTATGATTGAAGCCGAGCCGTGAACTCGGTGACAGAGCGACGTAAAACGCGCTTATTGTCAGTGCCGTAACTAACACGTGAAATCGACTTGCACTGGGGTCTTCGGACAACGACATCTGTGTGATACATTAGAGATAAATTTTCTGCTTGGTTATTATCCGATTAAAAGTTGTGTAACCCCTTTGAAGAGTAATATGGCTTGAGCGCATCATATTTTTCCTTTTTATTATGATTTTTTTTTTTGGGGTCTTAAATATAAATGCTTTTATTGATATAAATATGAGTATCATCATTGCTATCATTGCTATGTTGCTATAATATTAGAAAAATAAAAACTAGTACCCGTGACAGAAAGTCAACTCCATGCCATCTTATATTCCGCCTATGTTCTTATTTAAAATCTGGCGCGAATTTCTACGGAAACCAGGGATTTAACGACGACTCCTCCGCATTGTCCGTGCACGAAGCCAACGCTCGCAAAACGTCAATGGTCTTCACGATGACTAATTTGAATTTGAAATTCGAACAGATTTTACGACGTCTCAGTCTTACCAGTCAATAAAATATGACCATAGACAATGCTCTCAACTAAATTAAGAATACATCAAATGGGGACTGTATTGCTAAATGATTAAAATTAGTTGCGACAGGTGATCTGGCATAGCAACGGAGTATTTAAATGAATGCTATGCCGAACTGGATTAAAAGGGTTTCTTTAGACACGTTCACGAACATCCTGCGCATTGTTGATCGGAACTGCACTTTTATGATGCTAAGCAGTTATCATTCCGCTCTTAATAGCATTGTGCTAGCTATCAAGCGTCTAATTTTATAGCATTTTTTTTAATGCCACGTGCTAAAGAAAACGTATGGACAAGATAGGGGTTGTTTTAACAACTATATTAGCGGTAATGGGGTGGTTATGATTTATGGAGTGTCTCTTTCAGCTGTATTTGCTTGGGGGATGTAGTTTATTGATGACACGCGTCCGTTGCGTCGTTTGTAATGAATTTGTTTCCTTCGCTAAACACCGCGTTTGCTATTTGTCTATGAATTTTTTTGTTTGTTAATGACCGTTTACACAATGACGCAACGATACCCCATTAATAAAAGAGTTACATGGGTTTTATGATGTGTACATTTATCATTATTTAATACACCGTATTTTGTTCTGTTGTATTTTAAATATTGGGTTATCAATTTAGTTATAATAGTTGTACGTTAAATTTTAAAATAAGCATAACATTTGCATAGGTACTGTCCGTGCTCAAAAAAGAAACTTTAATTAATATTGATAGAGCGTTGTCGTTAATATTCATATTCGCCGCAACTTCTTTTAAGATCTTAATGAAAATAAACGAAACAAAGACATATCTCCATGTAGTTCATTTGCATTTCGGAGGGATGCTCTGAGACACAAGAGACAAGCGGAAACGCTTTGTTGTGAGCGGAAATCAGGCATAATGCCTCCATCTTGCATTCCATAATTTTTTTTATGTCTGAAATAAGGACGGCAGGTTTGCGTTGTCAGGATGCTTGGAGATCGCGATTAAGATAAAGGATCACTGTGCTGATTAAAACTGTTTATTCATTTGTTTCAAAAGCACCATATTTAATGTAGGGGTAAACATGAAGTCCCAAATAAAGTAAATAATTATCTGTGGTGCTATCTAGTTGCATCTATATATTGAGTTAGACCATCATAATATCATTGTATCGTTAGAGCTATTCAATTGAATGTATTCTTTGAAATGTCAGTGATTTAAGAAATTTTATTCGTAAGAATAGGTTATTAGTAAGTTATATTAACTTTAAAGTAATAACATCAGTTAAGATGATTGTAGTTTTTGTTTCCATGCAACAAATATTAATATATTGTCTTTGTTACAGCAGCTGACAGCCAGGAATCTGGCAGCCCACCTCCAAGTCCTTCCGAATCCACAACCTCAGAGACAGCACCCACCCTAGTACATATCAAGCAAGAAAACATGGTGCCTGGCATTGACAGCAAGAAGTATTTCGGAGCAGCTGACTTCGGCCTCCCCGATACATATCTACCACAGAGTTTCTCTGACTATGGTCGTGTTTATAGGCCATTAGATATACCTAACCAAGGCTTTTTAGATCACGTATTGAAAATACCAAACGGCAAAGACGATGAGAGCAAAGAGGATAATGTGTCAGAAAGTACGGATATCAATTTACCATCAGAGTTATTGTTTAAATCGGGTGGGATTTTCGCGCGACTTAATATAACAAATGGAACGAAATATGGACCGTTCAATGGAAAGTGGGAAACGCAGCCGTTGGACAGACGATATGCTTGGGAGGTAAGCACTTTAGATAATTGAATTATTACATTTGATGAACACTACCGCATTAAATGTCCACATTTACTATGATACAGTGGCAAGGGCACAGTAATAATAGGACCAAAAAATTATTATTTCTTATATTTCTACAACCATTTGTTTTTTATATAATATTGCTATGCTATTGACATGTTAAACACACCAACACCTCGTTAACGAAATTTACCGTTCTTAAGATATGAATGGACCACTTATACGAAAATTGAGTGAGAGATTTGAGTGTCAAAAGCGAATGAGTGGCCGATGTCAATAAATAACACCTAAAACTGAAGCTGTGGTAGTTTTGGTGGAGATGTCAGACGAAAGCGTCGTAAAATGTTGATTTTATTGATGGTCTTAAGTAGCTCTGTTCACTTGAAGCTTGGTTTTTTGCCCCGTCACACTTCGTTACCTTTCACAAATTGGTTTTGTTGATGTGTCTGCCAATAATTAAACATTGCTATTGAAGGATTCTGAACTATATTTCAAATTAAATTTTTAGCACGATGATTGTATAATGTAGCACTATTACACAAGTAAAAGAAAATTGTCATACAAACGCTGAAGAGATCAAACTGGTATATAGTGCGACAATTTTTTATACTGAGAATTGCAATAAAATGATAAACGTAGATAGTAAATGAATGGTGTACTCTGAATGCACTTGAACATGAGCCGTGAGGCGTGGCGTTATCTTCACTGAGGAAACGGAAGTCAATTGTCTGTCCCGATTCCAGGATTATGCCAATATTATTTTGCGAAAGTATTGAGTTACGTTCACTATTGCATCTTGTTCTTTTTTAATTGATAACTTAGATTTTAGTGTATATCTAGTGGATTTTATAGTTTAATAATTTAAATATGCTTGTGTCTATGAAGATAAAGTTTAATTTTATTGGCACATAAAATAATGAAAAGTGCTAAATATGTAAGTTTTTTGAAAAAAAAAAAATTTACAAATTAATAAGACAGGATAAAATAAAACATGTTCATTGTTGTTGCAATCTCAATTTTTCAAAAACAATAAAAATTCTGTAAATTATTGTAATGGATGTGATTAGTTTCAGTTTTGTTTATACGTAGTGTAATGGGATACCATAAAATGGACAACATTATCAATCTGTTCAGAATGATGTACAAAGAATAGACTCAGTAAACGAGACAGATATCTCATAATTGTGGGTGTCGCATTGCAGTCAAACCACGCCATTGTGATCATTTGAAGCGCGAACTTAGTTCCGGTCCTTTGCGTATTCTATGGGTTTATTTGGCTATGAATTTATTGTCATAAAGTAGGTAATTCAAGTGTTCGATAAAACGGACGATTTAATCTTCAAGGCGGCGCTGCGCTGCTTTTTTTTTGCTTGAGGATTTTGAATACTCAAATTGTTGTAAAATTGTAAAAATTATTATAAAGACATAAGATTTAGAAGACGAACATTGATATTTTAACCTGATCTCTTTTTCTCTTGAAAGTTTTATCGTCAACGGTCATTTGAACCATGGGCATAGGAATAATTTTGTAAAATAACATACAACGCGATCGTGCGTTTTAATTTATTTACGATTAGCCGCCTTTTGGACATTGAAAGACAGGACACAATAGATTGTACATTCGTCTCAATGTTGTACGTGATATTATAGTAAAAATGCCAATATTGGGCGTCATTATGTGGTAACTGTGCTGACCAAGCTGTTTCCGCTACACCGATCACTCTTTGATCCTTGCCTTGTGAAGTAATGATGTAATGACATCGTGGTTGTAACAAAGGGGATTTGTTTTACTTTTGTTATTGATTTGTAAGTTTATCGATTCATAGAATCTTTTCAATTCATTTATTTTATAATAAAGCATCAATCAACTCTTTATTGGATGTAATATCTATGTATAATTTATAATATGTTGTGAATAAACAGTATATATACTCGTATTTTCGAGACTATTCCAAATATAAAATGTGTAAGTAACTCTACAATCAGATGAATATTTTATTAAAATATTATTGAAAATTTTTAATGTAATTAAATCGTTTACAGAGAATTGATATATTGTGAAGTCTGTACAAAATTTAGTTTGAATTCGAAATAATACAAATTTCTCGAAATATCTTGACAAAAAAGTGGGCTACATCACAAACGTCTGAATAAACATAAAAGGATTGAATTAAATTCGCAAAGTTCACATGTCTACGTAAACTTAAGGGGTTACACTCATTGTGTGCAGACATGGTAACATTATCTAACCACCGTTTCACAGATTGTGATATCTCAATAAAGATCTCAGTTAAAAAAAACGGTATCCGGGTAATCGAAGAATTCTCCTGCGAAGATCCCGTGTCAAAGTGCAATAAAAGGTTGCGTTCGAATAAGCTTTAATTTTGGCCAAGGCGTGACCCCCGTCAACAATTTTTTCAACATTTTACACTTTTTAATAGAAAAAAAAGCGAGTAACGGTAAATTTAACAATGCAAGATGTCACCGAATTTGTACTTAAAATTAAAACTTGATTGGCGAGTTTTTTGTACAATAAAATTGCCATGAAATCTGGAGAAACTTATCTCTTCATATTATTATTGGCTATTGTTATAAAACATTTTTGTCGAACGAATCTGTGTGAGTGCAGTTCTCACAAGTTTTAAAAGGTCTTTGGGAGCAAATTTATGATAAGTTTTGATTGATAAAATAGAATAATGTAAATTCGCTGTTGGTTTTTTACTCGCATTCAAATATATTGTAATTAAAGATATAGGTACATATCTATTTTTAACAATCCATGGGAGTATGCGGATCCATCGAATGAATATCAATTAGATAAACAAGTTCAATACAATGAGATATCGCAGGATGTCAATCAAAATTATAATTTTTAGTTGAGTGGCATTATTTGTCGGGGTGCGGATGAAAATTGATGCGAGATTGGCAATAATGTATTCCGTTAATTATTATTGCGTTTTTGGTGAATAAAAAAAATCGAATTTAACATCATGGGTTTATTTGCTCATTGCTCTGGAGCTGACAAAAGCGAATTGGTTATGAATGTTTTATTGGTTCCTGTTTATACTTCGGAGAGTCACGCGTTGGAGCGGAGTTGTTTGTGGAAACTTTTTAGGTTATGAATCCTGATACTATAAATACTGAAAATTCAAATTGTTCGTGAGAATAAAACATTCTTATTTTATATATGATAATGGCACGAGTAATTTCGATAACTTTTTATATCAATTAGATTTAAAAAAAAATGTAAATTAAAAATAAATAATTTGGTATTCAAACGAGGAATTCGCTGCCTCTCGTTATTAATAACTTGATATTGTTAAAATGACTATCCCATGAAAGGCTTTAACTTATTCGCATACTAATCAATCAATAAAATTCACGAGCGTTTATTTTAAAACTAATCTCGGCTTCTAGCATCCGTTGCATTACTGTCAAAATATCTGTCATATTTGTGTGACATCTTTTCATAGCTGGCCACCCCCTTCGGTAAAGGATTAGTGCGGTCCCCATTACATCTTCATTACGGTAGGCGGCTGACGTTTTGCTTTGTATTCGTAGTAATAATAATATGTATTTGTTACTATTGATAATATTTATACGATCCGCGTATGATCTCGGCTTACAATGGTGCAGATGGTAAGCCTCTGCTGCGATTGGTTTGGAAGTAAAACGACGTAAACGTATGACTAGAGACTAGAAAAACAGATTTTGGAGAAAAATACGTTTTCTTAATATTTATTAAAATATTAATTATTAGTTTCGATATACTTGTTATACATTTGTTGAAACGAAAAATAATAAGTAAGTTAAGCTAAGTCCACACAAACACCTATCAAGGTGTGAATCATATTATAATAGACGTTTCGAAATTTTAAAAACGATATTTTCAAATTCAGTACCGTTGATAAATGATTAAAAAGAAACGAAATTGTGTAGTCATTATTGCTACATATTCAATTATATTTCGTCAAAGTTCACTTCACAAAAAAGGTCGAGGAGCAGACATTGCTCATTATTCCATAGATAATTAATATTCATTATTTACAATAGGTGTGTCATGTATAATGTGACATCGTAATCAACCAATTGCAGCTAACTAGGTATTACGAAGTTAACACTTTTCACCTGAAATTTTTAACGAAATTTTGAATGTATGCTTACTATATCAAAATACATTACTACATAAAATATATAACTATTTATTACAGTCCAAATGTTACTTTCATTATTTTTCAGACGAAATTTTAAACATTAAAAACATCTTATGAAATGGAATCTTCCAAATTTAATAAACACCGCTATAAATAATATCACGATAGGGCGCTTCCACCCCATCGAGCTGTTATCCAAACATTATTATTAACAAGAAGACACTTATCAGTTAATCTTACACCATTGCACAATAGCAGCTAATCTCCAGGCGTGATAGAAATTTATCTTCCCAATACGGGGGATCATTGTCGCTGGCCCCTCATATGTGTTGAGAAATACGACCAATATTCAGGGGTACTTTAATTGATATTTGAATTAAAAATTGCAAATTTATCTCATAGAATTTTTTAGTAAAAAACATATTTAAATGATAATATTGGTTGTTAACTATCTGGTTAAATTGTAGGTATATTTAACACAAACACAACTTATTAGCATTTACGAAACGATAATATATCAGAGACGAGATTAATATACGAAATTCATTGTTCACGGAGGTGTAATAAAATCTCATTGCAAAGTTAACACACGACCCATGTCTCTGCGGCTTCTTATTTTCGCAAATATTTTTCGTTCGCAAAACAGCGTGCGCCAGTCGAGCAATATTTCATCTGAGCTGGCCAGAACAATAATAGCGCTTCGAGTCGAAGCCACGGCACGTTCGCACCACAATGTAACCGACCGCCCATTATTCTCTGAACTCTCTACCCACGGCCGTTTCCTTCACGTTTCAATCTGGGCCATACAGATTTTAGAGCTCTGAAAGTTCAAACGTTTCTGGCTTCTGGAATACCATCGCCAGCATCCGTGTAGACAAAATAACGTATTACTTCGAAAGCAATGCGATATATGCACCAATTATTGGGTTAGGTTAAGTCTTGTTTACACTGAGAACTCGACAGAGGCTATTGTTGATGCGTGGGATGCCAAAAGGCAAACTTTGACGCAGCGCTTTTGAACCATTGTTTTTCAATAAACCTACTATTCTTATTGAATGTCAAAACATTTATGGTTCATGCGTGCACTTCTTGTAAACCACCGATTAAAATTAGTTTACCTTAATACATTGAGGCTATAATACCATCATGATACTTTGGCATTGAATATAACAGATATATTAAATTGTTAATCGAAAGCTTGATAAGATATTTATCAAAAATTTAGTATTCCTTATATTTTTATCATTACACCCAACCGTGTTAAAAACATTACCTTATTTATAAACACGTAAGTTCAAACACACATTTTAACACCCCAATTCATTCAATTCGATACGCGAAACGGGAGCAGTGATGGCCAAAAAACAACTTTTACAACTTACCGAATAATTTCGGATCTCACCAATTGTCACCGTGACGAGCGTTCGGTGTCTTTGTGATTGAAATAGTTTTTTTGCTTGTAATCTTCTGGTTAATCCGTTTTAACACGTCCAGATGTGAGCTTGCATGTCTCAGTAGGAATGGAGGAATTCGATCTATTGAGATTTTTTTAGTGACGTTACTTTTTAAAAATGTGACCTAGCATTGTTTTTTAACATTTCACTTTCATTTATGTTTAGAACGCTTTAATTAAATTACATAATAATTGTTACACTCTCTCGGTAAAATATACAGAAGTATTGTTTACTTAGGTCATCATTAATACCAAAATTATACTAAGCTAAATTTATACGATGCTCTATTTGTTTTTTTTTACAAACAAATAACGTAAAAATACACAATTGGCGGTGGCGATTGTTCACCGATCACTGAACAGACGATGGCCGTTCTTTGTACCAATCTATAGGGTGCCATTAATACCAGATCAATGGGACATCGCATTTGACACCCACCGCTTTTGACACTGGACACAATAAAAAAACCACAAGCTCTTATTTTTCACGTGTTACAGTCGAAATTCGTATGCTAAAGTTATATTCGAGTGCAAATTCCCCGTGTATGTTTTAGTTTTTTTGCGCAATGATAGCATTGGTTCGTGGATATTTTGTCGCGTTAGGAATTAGGCCGTTTTGTCTCCGTTTAATGTTCGAAACGTGACCGAAGGAACATATCCTAATTTCTCAATAATTTGTTCGGGTTACGGTGACAATGATCAATGGATGAGATATTTCAAAGTGTTGTAACAGGACGGAAACAGCTATGTTAGCCTTAATGAGGAAAAAACCCGTATAAAATAATAGGTTCTTCGTATAAAAATGGGGTTTCTCGCTGACAGACACGGAAGTAATACTTTTTCCTGCTGATAGCGAAGACAAGCTGAGGAAACGCGCTTCCTCACTTCAGCTCTGAAATGTAGACAGCGATTATAGAAAAACTAGAGGGCTTTTTCTTTGTATTTCGGTTGTATTAGCGGACGTTTTATAGATAAAACTTGATGGATTTTCATAAAATAATGAAAAAGGATATATCGCAATTATGACATAAAAAAATGTTATGTTAATATGTCTGTAACTTTTTGAATTGTAAAATTAAACATAGGAATTATAAAATACTAACGTTCCGCCCCCGCTTCGACCGTGGTATATACAGAATATATTTATTATACATCACTAATAACGGGTGAAATAAATTCTCAAAAAAACAAACAAACTCTTGCGCTTTAGGTACATGATTAGTATAATAAACGCTTTATAAGTGCATCAAGTTTTATCTGAAAGCATTAAAGAAGTTCCCTTGCATCAATCTAACGAGTTCAATGCACACATATCTATTCAGAAAGGTAAACTAACCTAAAAGTTTCAATTAAATGTATAATCTTTAAACGAGGCCACATATGTAGAGTTAGTCCAATTTGGCGCAGGCGTGGTGCGGTATATAACGTACAAATTGTTATCTTGTGAAACGAGACGTGTGATTCGCTCAACGACGCGTGATAGCCGCTGCCGCACCGACTGCTCTTCAGTTGTAGCTAGTGGTGGCTTGCGGGTTGTCGATGATTTGCAGCTTAACTAGTTCTTCATCTGTCCCATATATAGGTATCCAGTACCTGCGGAGTGAGACATATAAGAGTAATATATCCTCTGGAGTTGCAAGCATTAAACGTAATTCGAACCGTGGCCGAAAGTCGGTCAGCAGTTATATTATTTTTATGGATAGTTGCATGCTGTCTAAGTAAGATTTGAAGATAATTAGTAGCTTAGTGCTAATGATTACTACACATACTTAAAAGGTGCATGTGTTTTTAATCACGTAGAGATAAAGAATGTTTCATTGATACATTTGACAAATTTTAATACATTGATAATTCATATTATGAGCGCAAATGCACAACTGAAACGTTAAAAGTTACACAACCTTATGAATGCGTTTTCTGTAATACAATATTGTTATAATATTGGCTGGAAATATTAAAACCAAACGCCCATAAACATCGATAAACCTCCTGGCACATCACTAAAATTTATGAAATGTAATTTTCCGACGCGAGCGAGTGGCGAACATTTGTAGCTTTTCCGAGTATTCTGGGAAATTGCGATCTCCGCGCAAAATATGAGATCCGCCGCAGTTCGTTTAAATTACAAACTGAGTTTTTATAATAATCTGCAGTGCGGTGCCGACTGAACCGGCTTCCGTTTAACAGATGATAAATGCGGTGAAAAATATCGTAGTTTTATATAGGTACCCACGTTTTGCATAACCAATTTGAAATTAATTAATCCTTTATCCACACAACGATAATTGGGAACATTTTGGTTAAAGGCGCCACTATGAAAATAAAAATACATGAATGTGTATATAAGGTTGTATACCTACGTGTAAATAAAGCAATTAGTTACGTGTCCGTTGTCAAAACATATTAATATTTGGTTACAATATTTTAAGTACGATGTTCAGTGCAATCCATAAGTGTCGCCAACAGCGGACACTCATATTTCAGTGTCGATGCTAGTGTCCGCGACCATCCACTGGGCACATCGATGACTGATTGCGTGCATGTGCTGCCGCTGTACCCTTTACTCATCTAGGGTTGCCACTTTTAATTATCTTTATTGTAATGAAAGTGGCAACCCTAAAAGCCGTATATAGAAATTATAAAGTATCTCAGGTTGTAGTGCAAAAACCTTGTACCATTCGTCAATTTTAAAAACAAAAGCAAGCAACGTTTATTTGCATGCGGTACTTTCTAAATTATTGTTGAATATAATTTTTAACCGAGTACATTTTACCTAAAACAATAAAAGCTTATAGTTATAACGTCTTAATAACGTACTCGAGCGTTAATGTATATTATTTAAAGCAACGCCATTCATAAATTGTACGCAGTGCAACGTAAATTGAGCATGAAATTCGCCTGAAGCAGCCCTAGCTAAGACGAGGGTTGGTTTAAGATAATTATCTTTTTTACTACACCCGACGTAGTTTTAATAACGTGATAAATGCTGCGTAAAGGCTTGCCGGTGACGCGTAAGGAGGGTTTCCTAACTTGAACTTTGATTAATACCTTGCTTGCTATGATACTTTTATTGTGTAACAGATGCTTTTTATTTTTCAAGTAATTTTCTATATTTTTTCCTCTCCGTCGAATGGGGATTGCGTTTTAATTTTACGCTGAATTAGACGCACCTTGTTCCTCTGAGTATTCGATTTGTTGTTAGCAAGATATTGTTGTTAAGTGTAATACATTCTTCTCATTACCATTTTAAAATCACAAATCGTCAATCGTATTCATAAGTTTCAACCTGTGTCAAATTTAATATAAGTTTGTTAAAATTTAACGCGATAAAATTATGAATATAGTCTTCACGATATTTTACGGTCTTTACATGTTTACCTACCAATCGGTAATAATAAATTAAGTAGAAGTAATAAATATACAATCTCTTTATTACAGAACCCATCCCTACTAATATCATAAATGCGAAAGTAACTCTGTCTGTCTGTCTGTCTGTTACACTTTCACGCCTAAACCACTGAACCGATTTTGATAAAATTTGGTATAAAGATAGAACTGAATTTAGGAAAGGACATAGGATACTTTTTATTGCGAAAAAAGGGTAGAAAGGGTTAAAAAAGGGGATGAAAGTTTGTATGAAAGTTCGTTATTGTGAAACCGATTTTGATGAAACTTGGTATGAAGATGGAACTAAACGTGGGAAAGAACAAACCATACTTTTGAATGTGAAGAAAATATTCCTTACCATGTCGCGCGATATAAGCGAATTCTACGCGGGCGAAGCCGCGGGCGAAAAGCTAGTCTTTTATAAAGTATAGCCTATTATTGGCTATAATGACTCAATCGAAAATGCTTTCCCATTGGAGAGAAAAATTTTATTCGGCGATTATAGCCTTATATTCCTTGTACTACAAGGGTTGTTATTGCCTGAGCCATTCATAGAATTTTATTTCATATTATATTTGCTGTATGCAGACGTAATGTGAAGTGTCTGATGGAAATTGTAGGTTAGAACAACCCTCGTTTTGAGTAGATACGACCCACTCCCTTGTTTTACTTATGCGGAATTAGGGTTTAATTTGAACAATTTACTCCCTTGATGTAAACAACGATACAATACTTTCTGAATTTTTATTATGAACATGTTGTTTTAACATTATTCGATCAAATATTATAGTAATAAGATATTCAAAGGGGTGCGTGATGTAATACATTAGGTATTATTAATTAGTATTAACCTTATTATAACACATTAAATCAAAATAAAGTTATCAAGTCAATTAGAACCAAGTGCAAAAAAAATCTTACAATTTAAATACGGTAAATCAAGTTTAGATAAATTAATGCTAAGGTTAGCGTATAAACAAAGTAGAAATAAAAATTATCATTGTAATCATGAAATGAAAATTGAATTATGAAGGGTGGTTTAGTGACAAATGGTCAAGCTGTGACGATCTCAATTCTCAACAGATTTGACACCGATTAATGGCGCCATCTATTTTGAAGCCACATAATGCTATATATCGATGAGTATCGACAGATGGCGCTGTAAGTGAGAGTATGATATATTTATAGCATTTCACTATTCCAAACTTATGTCAATATCATCTTTTCAAATAAAAAAAAATGCAAACAAAAACTTATGATGAGAAATTGTGTATTTTTAGTTTTTGTTATTGTATAAAAAAAACAGAGGTCTTGAATGCACAATGTAGCTGCGCGTTTCATCAAGACGTTGTAGTTCTTCTATATCGTCATAGATGGCGCTAAACAGAAACGAATGAAACTTTAGTTTGAAAATTAATTAATTGTTAAACATTTTCAGGTACTCGGCAAGAATGGTGTTCGAGGTTGGTTGGATGGTACTACAGACAAAACGAATTGGCTGAAATTTGTCCGTTCTACAAATTATTCGCACGATGTTAATGTTCAACATTTGTTACTCGCTGGACAAGTATGTTTAAAGTTTACCTATGTAACTGCTTAAATAGTTTTTTTTTTATTTATTAATATTCATATAGGTATTTTTTTATTTAATTTAAAATTTTCGAACATTTGAAACTTACCAAGCGAAAATAATTGACAAACCTTAAAGAGTGAAAAATACTCAATAATAGAAAAGCCTATACAGAATTCCGTTGTAGATATGCTTGTGGATGCATTTATTGCATTTACTAAAAAGTGCTGTAATTAAGTTTTTCACGCGAAACTACAATTACATCCAACTAAAGAACAATTAACTCAAACGAATCACAACCCTCATTAAAACCGCGTCTTTCTCACTACCCCAATAAAAATTTGAATGTGGAACGTTGGCAAGTTCCGGTGGCAGAAAATCGGTGTTCCCTCGAACAACTGTGACCCACTTCCGGTCCGAGGGGAGCGAACAGATGCGATGATTAGATTCACTCTGCCCCCTTTAGGTTAAATGCTATTTGATATGTGCCCTATGCGCTTGAACCTTACATAAAATAAAGTTAAAAAAATAGCTAATTGCTATAATTTAATTTGGATTGAAATCTGATAGCAAAATAGAAATAAAATGTAGAATAAATTATTTTTACATGGTAATTGCTTTAAATATTATTAGAGTTTTAATTTACTCTTAGTCACAAATCGAGTTTTAATTTACTTGTTAGTGTAGTCAGTACAGTCAGTCAACCAAATAAAAAAAATAACTTATTTTCATCAACCTAGAAGAATGGGCCTAAAATCCACTGTAAACATAACTACCCCTATTCATCATAACGTCAATCTAAATTCATAAAAAACATGCATGGGCTTGAGTTGAATTCTAAAATTTTTCAGATTTGGTACAAAGTAACTCGTGATATTCCGTCGGGACAAGAACTATTATTGGGGCCTAGGACACCTCTGCCATTGCAGGATGTGCTAGCTGCTGGTGGTGAGTAGATATTTTATTGCTATAATGATAAGTCAAAAAAGACAAGCACATAATTGTTTTAAAAATACAAGACATGATTGTAAACTGACAAAAATCCTATCCTATCCTACTCCTTTTTTTTGTTTTTTTTTTTATAATGGGGAAATCTTGCATAGATACCCACGGCCCCCGGGGAAGAGGTCGTGGGTTATGTCGGATTCCTACCGACTAAAACCCCACTGTGTTCCGTCGAGCCACATAAGTGAAGGGGCCACGGGTGCTTGTTGGAATTCGTCCGCGACCCATCCTATCCTACTCCTACTAATTTCGACGGCGCAGCTAGTGTTATATAATTAGGGACAAAAAAAATCGATCAGTTAAATAAAATCTTCATTAAAACATTTTTCATATCTATTTTTTTGTATAATTGTATATATATAATAAATTCACGAATTACAAGTATTAAAATTTTAATCTAAATTTACCTTTACGTTAATATTACAATTATATATTATTGACTCATAGGTATATGCAAAGGTAATAATTTAGCTATGTATTAAAATAAAAACGTTGCGTTGTCCACCCGTTGCCAATCACGCTCATGTCACGCCGAACTGACTCTGACCAGCAGTTAATTGGAGTCACCTGCTTTACCCGACGTGTGACTTGCACCCTGCCCCTTATGCGTAGGTGATACAGGTTGCTCATAACTTGACCACAGAGTATAATAATTCTTCTCCTTTTTGTCTATAACCTTATCGGTTCAAGTAGAGAACGGATTATGCCAATGCAGGATATTAAATCTGGTATTTTAATAGGAATTTTAGTGTTTTGATTTTTTTGTAAAGCGACTATTTGATAACTTGTATTAATAACAAAAATTAATCATGCTTAAATGCAACAAACTTGTGGATACGTATGTAGTTTATAAATAGAACAGACACATAATAATTCTGTACAGATTTATAACTTCAAAACAAAAAATTATTAGATTTTGCCATGTGTTTTTTTTAATTACACATTAAAAATACACACTGTATAAGAAACAAAAATCACAGGGCACACGGCGGCACGCGCGCATGCGATATTTAATTTAGATAAATCGCGACGTGCGATGTGAAAAATCACGCATATGCCATGTAATGTTAGGGTGGAAATCATTATTTATCACTGGATACGCCTTAGTCTCAGCTACAAAGAAAAATAAATATAAATTGTATTTAATATTTAGGTATGTGTAATATAACAGCAATGTTTCGCAATGCTCCCTATTTCTTTCGGACGATATGAAAGTGTGAATCTCAGAGCTATAAGAGTACAGTATGATCATTAATTTATATGAAATCATAAAATATGAATAACTAAAAATATGAATGAAAATATATATTAAGTAAAACAAAGCTACATACCTATTTAATGAAATCTTTTGACACGAATTTTGTCAATTTTGCAAACTCTTGATACTTTTATAAAATTTCTTTTAATTTACCTAACTTTGATGTAACTATCACTATATCTTTTATCTTAAGTGTATATTGATGAATACAGATGTCTTAATTCATTAACAAGTTGAAATTATTTATAACTGACTTTACACAAAAAAGCATACAATGTAGACAAAAGTTTTTTTTATCTATTAAATGTAATGTTTATTGTTTACCACCATAGAAATTATGGATATGGCCATATCTAGCCTCAACCATTCGTTGTCACAATAAGGGTCTTCAAGCTTCCTGTACGACACTGCTTCCGGCGGCGGTCCTGTTTGTGATTTATGTGATCCCAATTGCACATAATTACCGTACTGTTTGATAATATTATCCGCTTCAAACTTTGACACTGTCTATTCCTTACTTTAGGGTCACTAATGAGTCAGTTTTATATCGTTGTTCAGGAAATATAATATGCTTTTGCTCGCAGCTTCGCACGCGTTTTATCCCGAGTAGTTTAAAAGATATTATTATAATATATACCTTCCTCTTGAATCACTCCTATCGATTAAAAATCTCATTAAAATCCGTTGCGTAGTTCTAAGATTTAAGTATACATAGAGACATACGAACAGACAGAGAAAGCGACATTGTTTTATACTGTATAGTGATATTTATTTACATTTATTTACATGGAAGTATTTTCCTTAAGCATTTTTAATTGGCACGATACTGGCGTAAATGAAAGTCGGGAAACACAGTTGCTATATGTCCATAAATAACATGGACAAGCACAGCGCTTGCACAATACTTATTCTTATCGATTTATATTTAGAATCGTATTTTCCAAATTCACTTTTGTTATTGCGTAGTAATATCTGTCGAGTTGTATGTACTATGTACCCACATTTATTCAATCAACATCAGCTGTGTTGCACTTAACGACTGTTGGACAATGACTCTCAAATATTATCCCTAATTAGAATCGATTCGCAGTCGCTCCATTCAAGCATTTGTCATAATGCTCCGGGCCTCTTGCGCAAGACATGATTGATAGTATATTTATCCGAGCCCGCCGATTCTTTCATTCACAAATTTGATAACGCTGGCTGTGAGAAAGGATTAATAGATTCGGCACACTAGAGATATTACGTACCTATTGAAATTAAGGTTAAATGAAATGGGTATTGATTGATCAATTTTTTCTATGTATCATTTACATCTATTGTTTTATGTTTAGTTTTATAACATTTTATGTGTTTAGCGATGTAAATACTCACGCTATTTTATTATGTTTGTAAACAGCAACGAAAGAAAGTAACCACGTGTCACGTTTTGATCTACTGGTTTTTTATGAATCAATCTCAAATCATACAACACACAGATAAGAGGGTGGATTATGATTATGATAAAATTATGAATATTTCAAATAATCTGACTGCTGCTGCAGCAATAATAATACTAAGCTTAACCCTTTATTAGCCGCGCTTTTTTTGAAATTGGCCGCGTGCGTTCGTGCGCGTAATGAATGAGTGTCGCGTTGACATTTGTCATCGCGCAATTGTCGTACAGATTAAAATTGATGACGTTGCTTTGTCCGCCGCGACGCATGCTCCATTGTTGTGAACAGAAGCCGTGTTATCATGCTGTACAATTTTATTTTGAAAAATCTGATAACATGCAATCATGGGTCGAACTTACGCGCGTGTTCGTGTCGTTAAGAATCAGATCGATCAAATTTGTTTTTTACATAATATTTTGAGTACAAGATGTCGTTCGATTTTGTTTATTTACATTATTTAAAAGAAATGAAAAAATGTGTTAGGCAGCATTATTTAAAATGGCATTTAAATTCGATTATCATGAAATACAATTTTATGATTTATAACAAGTAAGTCTATCCATTTAAAACTTATTGCCACTTCCATTTTCAACACTTTTGGTAACAAATTAGCTATTGCGTATATAGATAAATAAATTTTTCGGTGATATATTATACGTAGAATATAGAGACGTAACTGAATCGCAACGATCCCTCAAAAGTAGAATGATTAATCAAAAAATTAACCAACAACAATAGCCGCACACCCTATTAGAGCGAGTACAATCGCTCGGCGTCCCACATCGCATATTTATTTAACAATCAAATAAATATTACGGACAATAAAATGAAATATTTCAATTTAATATTCCCGCCCCCAGCAAAGGGTTAAATCTGTTGCGGGAGCGTTTGTCTCGTTTTTTGTTCGCAGATTAGACGGTTTCGCGCCTATCTAGATTTAACGCGAAATTAAACAATTTCGAATACAATAACGACATTATTCACGATTCATTTATATCATTGTGGTAAAAAATTAACTTGACAAACAAATTTTATGTAAAGAATTAAATATACTCATTGAAACGTCAGAATATATCAACCATTCAAAAGCTTTCGTCAATATTTTTTTTATATTCATATTTTTTCTTATACATAACTTCCCATTAGCTTTCTATATAGAGCTCAAGCCATCAGTATAATGAAAATGTATCTATACATCTAGAGCAGTCCAGCTACACAATTTAGATACGGTTTTAGCAAACCACAGTAATTATATCAACGGCATCGCATAAATTTAAATCGGCGTGTTATCAGCATCCTGCAACGGACTTTACCGGCAAGGACCGCTCGCACCGCGGGGCGTAACGGTAACCCGGCCAGCTCGCACCTGATGCGTCCACGCAGGGCTACGGAACGAGATCGTGCGCAATGCCCATTGTATTATTCAAACATTCTTAGGCTAATGGAAACTTCTGCTTCCAATTGGAATGCCGAAGGTTCGAGGAAGTGCTTTGGCTCGAATCTGTTTTTCGTATTGCGCGGTTTGGACGGAAAGATAGAAATGCAATTTTTTATTGTTTTCATAATAAACGTTACGATGTTATATGTTATCTATTTGCGGATAGCAGGATGCGAAATATACTATTAATAAAAGCTAATAAAATACTCTTGCCTTGTCTATTATTTTAGTATGAACATTAAGTAAAATCTTTCTTTTATTTAATAAAAAACCGTTACAATGACGTTAAATCTTTATATTACTCATTTGATTGATCTGTAATAAGTCAAATACGACTGCATTTTACATCTAATTAATAAATAGTCACGCCGATAATTTCTATATAAAGACAAAGTTAACGGTTAACAAGAGTCCCTAGGAATAACAGGTGACTGTAGAGGGTGCAAGGGTCACTTAATTCATTTAAAAGATCGGTAAGTCACCGTCACGGTGGTAACCCCGCCATTTGGCAGTCGTGGGAAAACATAACGCTTCGATTGCAACTTTTAGCGGGAAACCCCGAATGACGTACTTTCTTTAACTGAATATAAAGGTATGAAAGCCTGCGAAGCTCTTAGTATGTATGTATTGTTTGAAAGCTTAAAGGTAGGTTTTTAATGATATTGCTTTTATATTCAGTTGAACCTAATGCTATAGTTATACGTTTTATTATTTTTAAACGAAGTTTTTTATTTTTGATACTTGCGTTTTGAGTCAATTTATTAAAAACTAAGTTTAATGGTTTAATAATTGAATCGTTTTAGTTTCGTAATTGTCTATAATAACTTAAATATATGGTAGTTAAACTAGGAAAACTTTATAGAACTTCTTTTATTTTGTTTGTTTTTGTTGATATAAGAATTATATAAAAGCTCCTCAATAAGATTTCATTTCTCGCGCAGGTTCAATTCCAAAAAAAAAGTGTAAAAAAAACATACTGCATTATGTTTTCCGTAATAATCTTCACCAAAACCTTAAAAACATATTAAGCAATAGTAAATCGCTAACTAATGATAAAATCATACATCACGGGTGTGTCACGCATAGGTGCTTTCCTATATTCGATGCGAATGTTGGGTCAAGTGAGCATATTAACCCTCAGGTGGGGTGGGGGTGTACCCCATGATAATTTATAACAAACACTTCAGTACTGTGTTGACATCAAATAGTAACCAGTTGCCTCCTGAACTTGGTACATCCTAGTGAATCCGCGAATAGATATTGCTCCAAATTTCGTGGTGAGCTTTCAGCTTTTTTTTGATCGAATAAATTTTTCACCGAAAGCATAAACATTTGAAATTATTTAAATTGTTCTATTTTCAATTTTTTTTTTTTTTTGTAAATTGCGATATTTGTATTTCAAACTGTGGCAGCTGCATTTTTAATTTTGGAACGGTTTTTTTTTTCATTCAGCCAAGGCGGACGTAAGAAAATGAGTAATAGCCGGACGCTTACAACAATTTCTAACGCTGAATATTGTTTTTCTCACAATAATATGACATCACTATCCTTGTCTAGACAATGCTGGAGGCGTGGTTTCGCTCGTGATTTCATTTCGCATTATTCAATCGATCCGTACTTCCGACGTTTGGTCGTGATCCTTTAATCGTTTGTGATATATAGAGATAAATATTTAGGAGCGGCATTGAAAACGGAGTAAACAATTCTTAATTCCCGGATCAAATTATGTTATTATGTCACAACCTTTTCCCAAACTTTTATACATCTAAGCTTATCACCTTTTGTTTAAAGAGTAGTAGTTATTTTAAATGCAACCATTCAGTTTCAGGCCGAGAAGGATCCAGTGTGAACTCCTCCAGTGGCTCGCAGGCTCTCACCGAAGACGAAGAACGTGAAGATACGGAACCCCGCTGCTCATTCTGTGACGCACCGTTTCCTAATATTGACGCGTAAGTACTTATAAAAATAATACCTATAATACAAAAAAAAAAAAAACAATTAACATTAATCTGCAAAAAATACCAATTTAAAAAAAACCTCTTTAGCTAAATTACAGATGCTTTTACGAACTGTTAATTCACGATTACCAGTTATACAAGTAGAGAGGAACGTTTTCATAATTAAAATCACGTTACCGAAAGGCGAATTAATTCTCATTGTTAATTGCGCATGTTAATCTCGTTAAATAACCTCAAAATGTAAGGACAGCTTTTTTGATGATCGAGATTCCTTTTATTCTTTAATGATGATTGCTGTGCATGAATCTATATTTAACTCTTTCTGAACGTAAGTACAAAGGAGCACGCGGATTGCGATATAAATTACTTAAGGATACTAAGGGTGCAACTTTTAAAAGTCAATTATGACGTCGTTTAGAACGTCACCTCATTACTCCTTCGCAGTGAACTATTTGGTTCAGAGTGGGTATAGTCAGCTAACTGCAGAGATGTGCTCTTTCGATAAGACACGCGTCGATGATTTGTTGCCGCTCTAGCCGGTGGCACGCGACGTCGCAACATCTCTTAAATTCCTCACGCTTTCGACATCGCTTCTTACGGTGTGTAATTACAAACTGAACCTATTGAAATAGAATTGCTTGCGAATCGGAGGCCCAGTTTCCTTGCTAGTGTGACTAGTCACAATCGTTGTTGGATTATATTGATGTTTTTCGGTAATGGATAACAATTTTTACCGGCTAGAAATGCGTTAAATAAATTAGGTAGTCGTTAATATCTAAAGTCTCAAATTTCAGTTGTAATTTACATTACTATTAATGTATAAAAAATGAACAAATGTAGGAAAAGCACGACACGAAAGCAATAATGCAATCATAGATTCGTTGTATGACAAGCGGCGAAGCCTCACGTGTCATCATATTCTATAGAGGCTTCTCGTTAATAATGCAAGGATTGGAGATTATCAACATGCACAGGTTATCGTATCACCCTTATCGGCACATCACTGTTGAATGAATAGTTTAAATTGTTTCTAGGACATGTGACATCGCTATTAATGTTAGTTGTGAATTAATTTTTCAATATAGGTACAAAATCGAGTTTCTGATATACTCGGAAATCGCAAAAGTTTATTATTTAAAAACGGGTAAAAGTGTTTAGTTAACCGTACTATTCTTATGTTTGTTTGTTTGTCTCTTTTGACGTCGCAATGGAGCGATTCTATGGTATAATACTTGTGCCTGGAGATTGTTAAGAGGCTACAGAGTAATATAGGCTACTTTTAACCCCGGTGAAATATCTTATTCAAGTGGGAATTTTCTTTAACCACGCCATTGAAATTGCGGGTAACAGCTAATTTCTCATATATTTACATAATGGCGTAGTAGAGAAGTCTAATAAAAGAATAACAATGAAGATCAATCAATCCTTCAATAAATTGATCGTAAAATGATGATTTATTTAAGGTGACTCAGTAGGTATGCATTCCACTTTTACTTTTGATGGTAACAGGACAATTGAATAATCTGTCATACGATAAGCCATCTGATATGACATCAGCAGTTACGAATAAAAAATAGACAAACGTAGGTAATCAATCTTCAAGCAACTATTTAGCAATTTATTAGCAACTATTTGATCCGAATTATGAATTCTTTTCACACAACCAACGGAAGAATCGTCGTGTTGTCGAATTCATCGACTTTCTATCGTGCTTTACTAAAATTCCTAATTAATAATTTTTATAGACTTTTCAATACTAATTTAAGATGTATTTAAATTGTTTTATTTAAAATTGTTTTTGCTTAAAGCTCAATTGAGTACACATTTATAAAGTATAGTAGATATATTAGACGATGAAAACAAGCACTTCGACGCCGTCGACTATGCGCCCTAACTCATGCTCATATATACATATGTTATAATATGTTCATATGACCAAAACAAATTGAAGACATGGCATTTGAAACATATATTCTGAACATTGCCGGCTATCGTTAGAATCAGAATGGCTATAGCCGCTACATACAAAGATTAAATTTACATACAATGTAGCTTGAAGACTGTTATGATTGATGTACTGGGCGCGCATGATCAAAAGATTTCGATCGAGATGCATCTTCAATTAATGGCTTTTAAAATAAACAAATTACAAATTCATTGCTGTAATCGCTGATTTGATAACACGAGACTGGAAAAAGAGAACTGTAGAATTGAAGATAGGGATATTATCTAGTCACATCCTCGACTATACTACAATATTTGCATTTTACGGTACACATCTATATACTAATATTATAAAGCTTGTATGTTTCTTTGTTTGAACGCTAATCTCAGGAACTACTGGTCCTAGATACTCCTTTTATTGAGGAAGGCTATAAGCCGGGGCGGACCGCTAGTATCTCAACTACTACACTTTTGGTTTTCGACATAGCATTTTTTAATTCATGTCTAAATATTTTATCATGTCTAGATATTATGTTATACATAATTTTGTGGATGTGGGAGTTGAGTACGCTGCAGCTCGAATTGGGGCAGCTCGCTCCGAAAAGACACCAGTTACCACACCCCCACAAAAGATGGGTGTGAAATAGTAGCGTTAGTTGTTTCGTGAGAAGGGGAGCTGGAGGCTCGTATCCTTTTCCTTCCCCTTCCCAGTCCTTTCCTTTATTCCTCTCATCAATCTGAGAAAAAGGTTAATGAGAAGAATAAAGGATGTGATGAATCACACACCAAGTCGGCAATCAATTTGCAGAGATGTAAGCCATATGCAAATAGCCATACGCCTCTGCAAATGTAGGTAGTTAAACTTTACCATAGTTAATTTCTACAGTCTGTTAGATTAAATATAATCTAACTAGCTGCACTCCGCGGTTTCACCCGCGTCAGTCCGTATCCCGAAGGAATATCGGGATAAAAAGTTGCCTATATGTTATTCCAGTTGTCCAGCTGTCTACGTAGCAAATTTCATTGAAATCGATTCAGCAGTTTTTGCGTGAAATAGCAACAAACACACACGTTACAAACTTTCGCATTTATAATATTAGTTGGATAAGTAGGATTAGAAGGATAAATTTACATGTACGTTTAATGATGTGTACTTATATAGATTATGCCATAGATATCTTATTTTGCTTATAATTTGATTTCTGTAATCAGAAAGGTGACACATTCAAATATATTATACAATATATGATATCAACAATTATTTGCTATAAAGAAATAAAAAGCGCTTAATCTTAATATAAAACTAATATAATAAATCATTAGTTAATGAATACCGCCCGTATCAGATTATTGGCTATTTCCAATAGAAGTTAGTTATCTGTACAACAAATAGAAATTGTGAGTCGGCAGGTGGCTTCATCAGCATTCTACAATAGATTGTTATTAAAATGTAAGCACTTATGTCGGTAGTGCATCATTAGTGCCTTTGGCGCCTAAAATGCCACTAGGCATTGTTTTTGAATATGTTCTTCAAAATTGTTAGGTCAATTTAATCAGAAACTTTGGCATAAAAATTTTAAATGTTTATTGATAAAATTACTTTCTTTTACATTGATATGTAAAAGATAATATGTTTTTTAACCAACGATCATTCAATTGAAAGAACTATTCTTATAAGTACTATTTAGCTATTTTAATTTTTTGTCATATGAACAAAAACATTGCATAGAGATCTCTGTTATCTATTTACAATAAAAAATGTGATTACAATTTCGATTTTGTAGCTATCATATAAACAGTTGTATATTAGCAATGCATATAACAGGTTGTTTTTTTTAATACAGCCGAAAACGTATCAGAAATTTTTACTAAACCGATCAAGCGATTTCTCATTATTAGAAAAAACCCAGCAGCATATTATCACCTCATCTGTTCCCAGTGGCGTATGTGGGTGGAGTTAAATGATACGACCGGAATGAAAGTTGTTCATTGGATGTTATCAATCCGCGAACATGTTGATCGTTTTCTATGATCAAGATCTTATAATTGTCTGCTGGTACGTCCTGTAATTTGCATGGAACACGACAACTCTGGCGAGATACGACGTGGATATGGATTGGAAATTATTTAATTCAATGTTCAACAGGAGTCGGCTGGTGATTGGACACAATCGTTTAGGAAATTTCATCATCCGATTAATTGCTTTTTAATATAACGTTATCTATGCCAGTATAATGCCTTATACACTTTATAATTTAAAAGAAACTAAAGCGAAAGAAGAATCAGTATTAAGTTCAAAGATTAACCGTTTTGCGGAATGAATATTGAATTTACTATTTGTCAATATTTTAGTTCTCAATTAATAAAAGCCTGATAAGATATTAAATTTATTCAATAATGACAATACGACAATATTCAATCCAATATTATACTTTATTCTGAAAGACTTTCTTGTAAGTCTGTCTAAAATGTGGCCCACTTTCATCCGTATCAATCTGCTGCTTGTTATTTTACGTAATACGCTATTAAGAGGTACACAATCGGCATCTGTTCAAGACGTTTACTCGAAAGTAGAATGTTATTTGCTTGTAATAAAAATATCCATGTCCGAGATCGGCAGTTGCGATATGGAAGTCACACTTGTAGCTCGCGGCGTAACTACGAACAGTTGTATTATCTATAAGCTAATTTATCTTAGATTTTTTTTCGTGGATTGTTTATGTTATAAAACTCGATAATATTAACATTTTCTTAATGTAATAAACTTCATTAAACGAACTATTTATCTTAAATTACCCGTCAATATAAAGTACGTGTTATCTTAATGAATAATTCAAAGCTTATGAAACGAGTCTTACTCTATATTACTTATGCGCGAGTCATCTGCGCTAAATATGGTCTAGCTTAGATTGATTTAAATTAAATAACCACTTTCCCGTTCACTATTTTGATTACTGAGTGCAACTCGAAATAGACGAGCGGACGGTACCATTACTGACGTTAGATTTTATTCCTCAGATTAATTAAAAGATATGGCAGCGGCTAGTTGTCGAGAGTGAAAACGCTCCATCTTATCAAATGACAACACGAAACTTTCGAAGAACGTAACATAGTTGGTTATGTTCCTCGCCAGATTGATCCATTACTAGTTGATAAAGCGTCAATGTAACTTGAACAAATTATAGTCTCCATTATGGTAAGACAGGTGTAACATAAAGAGCCCGAGGCAAGGGTTGCGTGCAATGGACCAGTTTCTATCAAGGAGAGTAACTGATACCGTTTTTGAAAATCACATATGCTTCGCGTCAAATGTCGGAAGACGATTAGATTATAATAATTAGCTTATGCGACATAGCAGTTATTAATCAGTCTTTTCAAACATTTTGATTATAAAATAAATGACGCAGTTATGTGTCGTATCTGTCACATATAATCAAATATCTATCTACGAATACCGGTTTTTTCATACTATACACCCATTTAGGTTTACCTACTTTTGAATTCTAAAGATAACTAGACAGGTAGCACCCAGAGGTCACTACGTGAGGCGCGGAATGTGAAATATATTTTGTTACAATATGTGCATTTATGATGTTTGAAAGTGAGTACTTGAATTTATTGCAAAAATAATTCGTACTTTCGTCGTGTAGAGTTGAAACACGCTTGAATTATGTATGGGGCGACGGGCTATAAGTTATCTTTGCGTAGGTGGTTCATGCGCAATAATGTTATTTTGTTTTCCTACGTTGATATCCTAAATTCAGTCGTAATAACATTACATTGTGCTTTGAATATTTTTCGTATGATATATTCATATTGCGTACTATTTTAGCTGAACAAACTTTGTAAAATTTACAAAGCAAAGTGTGATTATAAATATAGGTAATACTAGCTTGTGTCTTCTGCTTCGTCCGCATGGTCAAACGGAAAAGTATACATTAATTTTTCACGCATTGTTACGCATAACTATCTTATGTCCTTTTCGTGTCATCAAATTTCACCCAGACTGGTTTAGTGGTTAAGCATTAGGTACGGTGAAGAAAAGACAGGCAATAGAGTTCCTGTCACATTTATAATATTAGCAAGAAAGTAGGGATTTTAATAATTTGCATCGCTGGTAATTTTTTAACGTTTATGACAGGTATGGTTTGGAAGCTTACTACAGATATATGACCATGCCAAATTGATTGGTTTTCCATCAAATGGTACACAGGCCTCCTATGAAGGTTCAGGCTATAAATCACCACGCTGGCCAAGTGTGTGTTGGCAGATGTCACATGTCTTCGAGCTTTTGATTCTTGGACATGCTATCACGATGATCTCCTTCACCGTTTCACACAGTGGTGATGCTATCCACATGAGCAGATAAATTGAAAAATCACATTATTTTCTAGCCTCGAACTCCCGACTTATCGATTTTAAGTCCGAGGGCACCAATGAGCCACCACAGCTATTTTAGTAGATTAACTAGCAATTTTTTTAATGTAACCTATTTCAGATTTAAGTATCAAAATCACTAATTTATCCTTTTACAGGCTCGATCGTCACCTTATTCAAGCGCACGCGCAACCAGCTGCAGCATACCACTGTGAACTTTGCAACCGGGCCTACAGCTCCAGGGCACTCCTCCTGCGACACCGGGCTCTGACCCACACCGACATTAGGAAATACCCCTGCGAAAATTGCCCTAAGGTAAGAGTGGACTCATTAGCATCGAGCCCAATGAAATCTCATTTGAATTTCACGATAAGATTACGATTAGGATAATGAAATTAAGATTGAACGGTTAGTTTCAGTGTGGGCGTTTGCAAGTCATTTGAAATATATAGTGTATTGTAACAGTTTTTGGTTGGTTTCTAAGTGGCTTGCTGAGGTGGGTGGATAAAAAGTGACACAAATATTTCTACATATAAACAACAATAGTAATTAAATGACTCGTACGTAAATAATTAACAACTGGTAATTATTGAACTTATACTACTGGCTAATTAAAATAACCTTACATTTGTGCAATGATAATTTAATACAGGCTCATAATCAAACCATTCCAAAAAGCATCAATATCTTTACTAGACCATAGATTTGATCTATAAATATTTAACAATGTGAAGGAATTGATGTTGGTTTGTTCTATTTCTGTCCCAATAATAGATTATACATATAAAATCATATCTCTTTCTCTCTTTTATGCTGTTATATCATTACATCATAAAATGAGCGTTCAATCAGAGCAAGAATCAATTAGAACGTTAAATATCAGAAAAAGATATATCACGCTCCGAAACCTGACTATTTCAGGTATTTACCGATCCTTCCAACCTCCAGCGCCACATCCGCGCGCAGCACGTGGGCGCGCGCAGCCACGCCTGCCCCGAGTGCGGCAAGACCTTCGCCACATCCTCCGGCCTCAAGCAGCACACGCACATCCACTCCAGCGTCAAACCGTTCCAGTGCAAAGTCTGCTTCAAGGTAATCATTGTGAAGTTCTGTAGGTTATTTTGTTTAAACCATCCACATGGAATGACTTACCCCATTTCATTCATTGTAATTTTTGAATTACGTATTTAAACATTAACTGATTTTTATTAAAGTTAGGATATTAAACTTAAAATGCACACAAGTCATGTTTAGTTTGTTATCAAAATATGTATATTTATTTTACTTCTAACCAACCAAATATTTTCTATAGATATATTATAAATATATCTCTTTATTTTCAGGCATACACGCAGTTCTCAAATTTGTGTCGACACAAACGGATGCATGTTGCGTGCAGAGCTTTAGTTGAATGTGGAAAATGTGGACAGTCATTCACTTCCTATGCCTCTTTAACCAAGCATAAGAGATTCTGTGACACCGCTACTTCTAACGTAAATCTACGAGGACAATTGCCACAAGGGCTTCCCCAAATATCCCCAATACCTAACGTCATGAATACTCCAAATAATAACAATCCGTTCCCGATGTATAGGCCGACGTTGCCTTTACCGTACAACACGTTTGCTCATTATCCGGCGTTGTTCTCTGCAGCAGCTGCAGCTTGTCCACCAGAATTCCTTAGTCCACTTCTTTTTAATGTACAAGGAGCAAGGTTGGCAATGGAACAAGATATGGCATACAATGCGAACTTGGTAGCAAAACAACAGCAAGAGGGGCGTATGTCTGTGAAAAGTGTTGATAGTACAGCTTCTATCGAAGACGTAAAGAAGAAAGATGACGTTGATGTCAGTAAAAAAGAAGACGAACGATCAACACCAAAACCACAAAATATATTTGGACAACAGTCGTCACCATCGGCCGAGGAAATTAATAAGCAACATTCTTCACTCATGTCACTGTCTCAATCACTAGCTCCTTTCAATTTCCTACGAGATGAAGTGAAACATTCGCCGTACAATTTATCTATGAAACTAAACAATAATGACATAACTGACGCTAAGCATTCGTCACCATCACCGAAAGACTTAACAAAAAACACAAAAGAAATGGAAAATAATACTAAATATTCTGACGATGAAGAAATTGAGACCAAAAAAGAACAAAACGACCAACCATTGGATTTGTCCATTACTAAGAAACAAAACGATAAAGAATCAGAAGCGGACAACGATGATCGTTCCTTTCGCAATTCATCCGTTAAATCTTACTCACCACCTGAGAGTCCCGTCTTAAGGGAAAGTAAGACCCCGGAAAATGAAACAACAGATGTCGATGTAGAAGCAGTAGAATTGAAGCGAGAGGATTCACCACAAATTGTATCTCCCCCTTTGGCTTTTCCAATGCCTGTTCACCCGCAACACAATACAAGCCTCATTGATGCGATGTATCGACCGCGTTTCCCGCCATTTCAGCCATCGGATTCTATTCTGAATTCACACTCGCCCTACGTTCCTAGTCCGTTCAATTTTTTATCCCCACTTCTCGGTACTGATGGACCTGAAAGGCAGCCAAGCGCGTACGCGAAATTTCGTGAACTGAGTGCTGGTTCAGGAAAGCTTCGAGACCGTTACGCTTGCAAGTTTTGCGGGAAAGTGTTCCCTCGCAGCGCGAATCTTACCCGCCATCTCCGCACGCACACCGGTGAGCAGCCTTACAAATGTAAATATTGCGAGCGCTCCTTCTCGATTTCATCGAACTTACAGCGCCACGTACGCAACATTCACAACAAGGAGCGGCCATTTCGGTGTCCCCTGTGTGACCGATGCTTCGGTCAACAGACAAACTTGGATCGACATTTGAAGAAGCACGAAGCTGAGGGTGGGGATTCACCCAGCTCCGTGGATACAGAACAAGACGCGTGCTTCGATATCAGGTCGTTTATGGGAAAGGTGACCTGTTCCCCCGGGGGCAGATCCCCCGAAGGATCCTCCCCTCATCCCCCACACCCCGCGCATGCACCACGTCCCCCTCTCGCTATCTCCACCTAGCCAACGATGTACCCGATGCTGATGTGGCATCAACGCTTCGAATAACCTTTTTACATCGGATTTAATTACGTGAATTTTCTATTGAATTCTACTAGGTAAATAAATAGATGTAATGCAGTCTTTCATTTTTTAACTGAAGTCCAAAAACGACGGAAAAAGGAGGTTCTATGTTCGTCTGTATGTATTTTTTTGGCAATTGCGAACCGATTTAAGAAATTTTTATCAAGTTCGAAATCTAATGGTAAAAGATAAAAGATAGGTATTACTTCCTTATCTATCTTCTGTCTATTTAGCTTGGTTGGCACCGACATCAAATAGATGAGTGCGCTGATAGTGATTATATTAATTTATTTTTCGCTTTTGAGTGGTTTTGAAGTCGGTTCAATTTTGTTTAAAAAGTACTTATGAATAATTGAAGTTTGGAGATAGGTAAAATGGCATTGTGACATTGTGAGATGACGTATGTAATTCAATTTGGTACTTCTAACTAATTAACAAGTCATGTGAAAATTCTCATAAATTTTGATGAATAATTAATTCATTCATAGAGCATCCTTTGTGTTGGGAAACGTAATAATTATGACTCTCTAGTATTCAATGATAGCAATAGCTTATTAGTCGTAATATGTTAATGTCTAAGTGATAGTGCTAAATAAAATATTTGTAAATATACAATAAGCTATTCATAATAGTTATGATATTTAGATTATAATTTCGTATTAAAAATGCGAGTAACGAAAATTTTTGTTCCTAGATTTAGTTGTGATTGCAGTTTTTTGTAAATAACTATTTACGAATAGGTTAGGTTTAATAAAAAGTTTTAGGTTTTTGTAAATAAAATATAAATCGAACCCCAATTAAATGTATAAAATTGGCACTGTCGACATATGTTCTTTTTTTAATTTATTGACCTTTGTTCAATACACTTAAATATAAAGAAAAATTTGGTACTGTTAGAATATACCAAAAGCTTAAAGTAGTTTAAAAAAATGTTACATTGTCGCGGGATATACTTATATTATGATTGGCTTAAATCTAAATTCATGATTTTCAATCGTTTTAGTCAAAAATTTTACCAAAGCATTGATTCATAAAAATGTAATATAAGTTCATTGGAGTATAAATTCGTTGCTATATAAATTAAGTCGGGAATGATATCAATTTTATTTTGTTAAATTTGTTATTTACACGTTTAATTGTAAATATATAAATACATATTAGGTTTTCAAGTATATGTTGCTTTAAATAAGGCTCAATTGGTTAGCTGTTTTAAATTAAACGAAGAGCTATATTATACATGTAAGTTTAATATCGATATGAAATAAATATTACATCTTTACATCTATTCATAATATATTCTAGAATAACTTTCCATTCACTAAAGGTTTATATAACTACTCTTAAAATACATATAAAATCTAAAAATTCTACAAATAAAAAATGCACATTAAATGGTTTTACAAATTTGTTTCATTAGTAACCTTAAGTGAGTGGCAGATTATAAATAATTTTAATGTTTAAAACAGTGTTCAACAAATTTGTATTTACGGTGATCAATGCAATATTTCTACTTTGACAGTATTTACGTTTGGATCACGAATGCGGAGTTGAAGGTATTTAGACAAAAAATTGTTTCAATAAAATACATACTTGCCTGTTTTAACCACCTTCGTGAGATAAACGTTGGACGCAGCACTAGTTCTGTAAGATTTTTGTCACGATTTATCGTATCTTGACACAAGTATTCTAAAACTGCAAAGACTCTTCCCTCTATTGTAAAGCATCAACAAATAAAAGTTATAATTAAAATACCCAGTGCTTTCATTTGAACCTGTCATACTTAATCGTTACTTTTACTTATTCGAAAATAAGATTCACCATATTAAATATAAGAATTAGAATATCTTACACAAAAATCAAATTTGCAAAAACCATAAATTAGGATATTAATTCTAGTCAAGCTCCATCGGAGACGCTTGAATACAACTTTTTTTAAGTTAAAGCTTAGCCTTTTTTAAATTAAAGTTAAGCGTTCTCTCTATGAACCAAAATACATAAATTTACTCATAAGAGAAGTTACATTGTATACATTTTAGTCGATGAAAATTAATTCCTGTGCCTGTATTATTGACTTTTCTGAAAAAGACTGATTATTTTACTGGAATAAGCACTAAATATAATAAGAAATAATTGACTGAGAGTTCCAGAAGTTTCTTTTCAAAGTAGAATGGCAGTCAGGAAAACGTTTGATGATAAATTAGATACAGTTGTACAATATGTTTATACACCGATATTAACATGGGGTTGGATCATTTAAGGTCTGATTACTTTGTTTATCAGATGCCTTCTGCGCAATAAAATAGCTCAAGGAAAGACAAGTTAAAGAGGTGTGTTTAAAATAATTAGATAATGGAATACTAAAATTCCAATATGATTTATTGCATTTAATTCAATTAATCCAATTTGCTTTAATTATGTTAATCCAATACCTAATAAGAAATCGTGAAGTATGAAAGGTTAAATATTTGACTAAGCATTCAGGTATAGTGCTTAAAGTTTAATACCTGATAATTAAAATATAAAAAAAATAACATAAGCACTGAAATTCGATTGCAATAAACACAAAAGGACATATTTTGTATGAAAATGTCTGGCTTTGTGGAAAACAAGAGAAAAAATATACAAAAACTCCAAAATATTTTTTCTAATTGACCTTTATCATTGATTACTATATAGTTCGTTACATGTAAACTATGTGTATGTGTTTTCTTGTGTTTGATTTTACGCGAGTAGTATACATTTAGAAATTAAAAACTGACCACGATCGCTGTAAAGTGTTCGAAACGTCGGGTTAATAATATAATGAATAAATCGCGTTTAAAATCCGTTAAAAAGTTTTTAATTTCTATATGTGTATGTGTTTTACAAGTTTTAAAACATATGTTTTTAAGAGCATAATTATTTTTAACAAAAAACCGAATTCGCTTTTCGAACTAGTCCAAATTTAAATTTAGTTACCAACTTTCAAATTAATAAAAAAACGTTAAAAAATCGGTTGACCCAGTAAAAGTTATGAGAAAATAAAAATGAGGTCGATTTGATAACCTCCCCTTTTTAGTGTCTGTTGAAAAGAGAAGTGCTTGACCACTATCCCGCCTGCTGCTAAGCGAATACATTGCCTAGAATGGACCTCGCTTCCCTAGAAGGTGAAGCCTTCACATACACTTCAAGAGAAGCTCTTGAACAAAGATCAGGTAGCATGTTCCAGTTCCTTGCGATTCTAAAGGAGAATGTTGAATCGAATCGCATTGTCCGGATACCTACACGCAACGTCCAAACTACCATCTCTTTGAGAAAATTGATATCTTGTCATTCCGTTTTCATTGCATTCATCATCATTCGCATCCATTTTTGCAACAAGCGAGACATGTGATACTTACCTAATATGGATATTATCCTTATTGCAAAAAGAGAAAAAGGGTGATACTAGTAAAAAAAAAGGCGCGTAAATTGAGATGCAATACGGGATGTGCTTCCGACGCCGATTTAAGAAACCCACCCGATGACATTCTGTGGTCTCGCTTTAATAGTAACGGACATTTTTTTGCACACGCTATCTGGAATTCACTTAGGATCGAACATGTCGATCGCATATTTCCACTGACGTTAGTGTAATCGTTGGATTCTTTGGTTTTTACAATAAAAACTCGCTTTCTTCGTTTGGTGTTAGAGTTGCGAAACACTTTTACTTCGATTATATATAGAAAATTGTTAGTTTTGCGTTGGTACAAGATATAAATAAATAAATAAACGTATTGAGAGACAATACGTTCATTCTACACAAATCAGACACGACGGTCGCCAAAACTATATTATTAATAATCTCATTTACGGAAATAAAATACCCAGGTTATACCATTTATTCCACACAAGGAGTCGTCAGTTTTTCATAATAAGAAAATATAAATGTATGTTAATTATATGAACTTTACAAATGATATGACAAAATAAATTAAGATATTGTAAAAAAAAAAATAAGAAATATTACAAACTGGAAATAGTCAAATTCATAAAAAAAAAATTGATGTTAACGGAAACTTCGTTTCTGAAATAAACTTTAATGTTGAATGTGAATGATATGAATTAAAACCTAGAGTTAAGTCCACAGATTAAATATTATATAAGAGATAGCAAGCGAGCGGTTCGTTATCAGTGAAAGCAAGGACTCAACAAGGACACAGATAAGGCAATTACACTTATTATAGAGCGGCCATTCGCTCGCAGCCGAGTCTGTACCCGCTAGGCAAATATTCCACTGCGAGCACTGCTAAAATGATAAACTCGAGCTTTTGATATTGTACATAGGACTTAGAAAATTAAAAACTTTTTAACGAGCGTGGTCACGGGGATGTCATCATCGTGACCACGCTCGCTGTAAAGTGTTCGAAACGTCGGGTTAATAATATAATGAATAAATCGCGTTTAAAATCCGTCAAAAATTTTTAATTTCTTAATGTATAGTACTCGCGTGAAATCAAACACAAGAAAATACTATGTTGTACATAGGATTTTGAGAGAAAGGTAGAGAGTAAACATATTAAAACTTTATTATATATATTTATTTTTTTTTATAATTTCTTATCAGAAACTGTTTGGAAAGAATATGTGAAAATTTGCGATGACCTATGTATTCCATTTCTTATTTGAAATTATTATCTGATTTAATACTTAACAAATTTAATAGTGAATTAAGAGTCATAAATATACTTTAAATAAAGCTCCTTTACTAATTAAGTCTTATACTGATGAAATGTCCATTATTTTAATTGATAAAATGATAGTTCGATCTTTGTATCCGAAAATTAAATATGAACTTAATAATTACTTTATTATTAACCTTATAATTTGCACGACGCTTTGTGGAGTACACGCCTAACAAGAGCGAATAAGTGGGCGATAGAGCCTAGCTCCGTGACACGCCTTATTGTTTCTGCTCTACAATGAGCTGAACGGTCGACTCTTATTTATAGCCCCCCTTTGTGACATCTTTATGAGCTGTACACGCTATCAAATGTAATTTGATAGCCTTGGAATTTCGGAGCGTGATTGTGCTTTCCATATTTTTAACTACTGCTTCTTATAAAACAATAGATAAGGGGATTTTGTGTTGCTACGATTAGAGACAATACATGTTTATTTACGTGGTGTAGGCTGCAATAACTGTATATCCTTTTCGGTTGTTCCTTTGTTTAGAAGACAATAAGTAAAGAATTATACTTACTCAAGATTATCAAGCGTAAAATTGCTTGACCTAACTATGCCACTGTATTATAAAAATATGTATTTCTATTATTAATTTAAACAAAGAGACCCCACAGATCATAGACCATAACCAATGAGAGGCGATTTATACGATACGATGTTTGAAAATTACGAAATATGTCGGTGAGTGTAAAGGCACGGGTCGGACATGTGCGAACCTGAATAAGGCCTGGGATCGCGCGACACTATCATGACATGAATACTGCCCACTCTGAATATAATGAACAGCTTACATGGTAACCGCGGACTAAATGTAAGAGCTTAATTGAATAAATTTTAATATGGTCGCTGAGATATGTTTTGGTTGAAATTGGAGCAAGTCTGATCGTGTAGTTTATTGATTGACAACATTTATGGTGTGTTCGAAATTCGATTCTAGCTTATTCTGCTCATAGTGCTGGCTACTATTTTTAATGGAAAAAAAAACCCTTTTTGCGACCTATTTTGGTTATATTTGTAATGTTATGGCAATCGTTTCTTCTTACGAGACCATAATGCCTCATCTGGAGCTTTGGTATCATTAGTCATTAACGTTATCAAAATCAACTGATATGAATTGATGTTTTCTTCTTAATACCCTAGTAGCTACGAGTACATACGATTATATCTTTATCAACTTAAACTTTGGTTTATCCACGTGTAAGATGGTTATACATATAAATACATACAGTGTTCAAGGTAATCATATTATAAAATAAATATTCATATTAAGCATTTTCATAATATAAGAAAATTCAAAAACAGCTGTTAGACTTGTTTACTTTAAAGAAATAAAGTGTTGTGGAGAGAGGAGTAATTTTTATGGTTCTACTAGTCTAGTTCTAACTAGAGTGCATCGGCATGAATCCAGTTAGAATTTAACAGCTAATTTGTATTTGTGTTTTTAATTTATTTCTTGGTCTCTTGTATTTGACTTTATTAGGAGCATTGTAAAGTAATTTTCAAGTAAAATATTTGCTGTAACTTTGAGTCTGTTATAAATTTCCGAAATTGATCATAACCTATTAATATATGTCGTTCGAATTTGAACTCTATCAATGTAGTATTATGAGCCTGTGCAAAAATAGGTTTCAGCGAGATATAATAATCTAACGGTCAATTTAATTGAACGTGGCATATAAACCAACACTAAAGACACTAACACTACACGACCATGCTATTGTGCGTTTTCTATACAAGGTGCCACGGTATCCCGCTCGGCACAATCGGGTACACCCTCCGAGAAATGTGTCTTATTAGACTCTTTGCAAATGTCATACAGAGAGAAGCCTTATTAAGGAATCTGATATTATGAGATGGGCATGAAAATCTGACTGCCGGTCTTCGAAGCGCCTTTTGAATTCTATTTATTCAGGGGCTTTCTATTGTATGCTATTGGAAGTAAAATGCTTACACGATACGTATGGTTTAGTTTTGAAATAATATGAATTTTGTGAAAATAGTCGAAACAAGTTACTGGCTTTTAACTTTTATAATACCGTGTTAGTAGAATGTCATTAGGACTTAAAAAATTGTTTTGATTACACATTATCATCAACATACATGCTCCCACTGCTGGGACACAGGCCTCTCATGAGAGATCAGCCCATAATCCACCACACTATCTAAGTGCGGGTTAGCACATTTCCCACATGCCGTCGAACTTTTGATGCTTGGACATGCCGGTTTCCTCGCGATGTTTTCCATCTCCGTTTTGAGCAGTTGTAATTTTATCCACATGCACAGATAAATAAAAAAATCTATATCTTGCACGCTCGCCTAGCTCGAAACACCGACTTGCTCATTTTAAATCCACCTCTGACCCACTGAAATTTAATACACAAAATGCTACATAAATATTGTAGTATATGTATATGTGATGGATACATGTTGATGTAGATGGTTATATGTAATGTTATTTTAACGATAACAAACAAATCAAATTGTTTACCGTCATAACTAGGTTAGATATAAAACTAGACTTAGGAGTCCTGCTTATATATTTGTATTCTTTTCCTTGCTTTATGTATAGATATCACAAATTATTTTTCATCGAGTACATACTCTGTATTTTAATTAAGTATTATCAAGTAACGAATCTTCATTCAAACTGACTTGAAAACAAAAGCATTGTTAATAATGACGGAATTTGCCGAGTACTTTGCACCAATTTGAAGACAGAATACGGTTCAAATGAAAGCTCACGAGAAATATTTCTCAGCTATATGAGCTGCACTTCAATATTTCTTATAACGCACGTACCCGTACCGTCCAGTTTGGACAATTAAATACAATCTGAGCGGATATTTTTGTGTATTTTTTATGTAAGCACCCGTCATTACTGGGGCAATAAATCTCTCCCCTGTCTGTCCATCGTCGTTAAGAACTTCATTAACTTTTCGCTTACGAAAGTTTTTCAATTGTAATAATGAGAGCAGGAACTCGAAGTATTTTAATACACAACTGCGATGTGACAAAACAACGTGGAATCCAATCTTTTCAGTGTGCTCTGTGGCCATCAATAATATTTTTTGCTAACACGTTCGCTGTGGGAATCGGGTGTAAATAAATTTTATGTCATCAACGTCATATTAATTAATGGTTAATTGCTTTAATGATTTATTAAGGATTTAAAACCAATTTTCCATTCCACAAACCCATATAAAATATAGTACTATCAAAATATTTATAATTATCTGACAGTACATACGTCATACTTGAGAAAAAAAAACATAAATTTTAATAAATTCAAAGAAAAGAACAACACATATTTGTATGAAAGGAGAAATTCCAATTTATATTAATAAGCATACATAGAATGATCTGGGGATATACGAAAGTTTTATTAATGCCAAAGGTGACTAAAACCCAAGATTCCTTTAGCACGTGGAAATTATGCAGTGAGTCACAGTTTCTTCATATCTACGCACCTCCTTAATTGCACTTGGTAAATACGTTTTATAGGAAACGGAGACAATACCCATAGTGTTAAATTGATCAGTTATTACGGGTTGTTCCCAGTGTCTTAATTGAATAAATTATTGTTCACCGAGCTTACAATGGAAACCAGTTTTATCGTTTTGTGTTCAACGGTTATTTGTTTTGTTTCGATTACGCTTTTTATAGAAAATTTGATATGATTTTTTTCTACTTATTTAAAATTTATGTTAATTACGCGTATTTTAAATCCATTTTAATGTTATTTATACAATAACAGTTTGATACAGACGTTGAAATCTAATTTATATAGCATAACTGTTTTATAAATTTTCAGATATTCTCATTTTTATTAATTATTTTGAATTTTCACAACTCTCAATTTTTTATAAAATTTTAATTCATGAAGTCATTAGAAAATTCCAAGTTATTTACCAATTCAAATGAAATTTACATTAATATGTAACGCGTAAATACGTCAGGGATATTAAGAGTTAATGTAATATGAGCGCCGCTTGACCATGTATTAAAATTCATACCGGCAAATCCTGGATTCCGATGGAATGCTTATAATATTTTGTACAATCACTCGGTCTATAAAAATCGTAACAATGCAATTAAACGGAATCGTATGTTTATTGTGCGAGCGTACAGGGCTTGCGTGGCGCGTGCTTTTAGTATACACTAACATCTTATTGTACTATCGCTGGGTTTAGTGATGTTCTTCGTTTTGGTTATTTACCACAGATAATATATATATTGTTTTTTTTTAGGGTGGTTATAGCTTGTAAGCCTGTTTGATGAATACATGATTGTTACACTATAAAATTAAATTGGAACATAGTTTTTCATTTAAGAAGTAGTAGTAAGTAGACCAATTTTATAAGAAGGGATCAGCATGTCTTCAAATGTTCTAATAATTATGCCGAAAAAAATTGTACGTATTTTATTCAAGTCATCAAGTGTTATTAACTAGGTTTGTTTATATTGCTTGTACTTAGCTTGTTTTTTAACCGATCCACCAAAAAAGAAAGAGGCTGTTATGTAGCTATGTGCGGTAGCTGGTAATTTATAACCAATATGTTATATATTGCATGAACGTTTCATTGAACAATTTTTGCATTCGATTTCGATTTGTGCAATTCGCAGAGCAATGACGTAAACCTTCAAAGATTTATAAACTTATAATGCGTCCAATCTGAAACATCGATAAACGCGGAAGTGTGATAATCGATAATCGATAACCGAGCAGCACGCACTAGCTGGGCGCGGCCGTGTCGCAACCCCGGCACGCGAACTCGTGTACAGTCGTTTCGATCTTTGTCATTGCGCTCAAATTGTACCATTTTTGCTCCAATTCTAGTTTCCGTGATGTCTTTCTCTTTATTCCGTCGAATTTGTAAATATCGCTAAGTACGACAGTCACGTTTCCACTGCGTAGGGCTGCGTAATTACGTAAAGCTGTTCAACGCTTTTGCTTTTATTGGTTTGCTGCAATATTATAGAAAACTATTGATACTCTTTCAAACTAAATGTTAAATCTATGTAATCGTGAAGAAATATTGGGTTTTCGTAAACTATAACAATAATAAAATATTTTACGGTGTAAAGAAAATAATAGATTGATACCGGATTAGAAATAACGATTTTATTCTCTTACTGTTACGCAGCATAATATAAAATTTAGATTCAATGCGTTCCATATAATATATGGTACGATCTCTAAACATAATATATTAAACAAATATTTTCTAAAGAATGCCGCATAAGAAAACAGAATACAAGAAATCGTTCCCATTAATTGTTATTTCCTTATTTTTATGATCGCTTTATAATCCTTTATGAATGGCTATAGATCTTTAATATTTATGTTAGGCGTAGATAATTAAACAGCTAGACAGGGTATTACCGCTAATTTACTCCATATGTAACAGAATTGTACTTTAATTTAAGCGACACATTAACTATTATAATAAAGTTTAAAAATTGAAGACTGCTATAGAAAAGCTACATTGAATGACCGTTTAGTTTTCATTTATTATTGAAACCGTGACTTAGCTCAGTGTTTAATGAAATACAATTTTATATGATTTTTATATAATTTACACTAGACAATGCATGTTAATATGAAGTTATTAATCAGATATAATACCAAGAAAACTATGTTTATGAGGTATATCTATTACGTTGGGAACGTGACATTTTATCATCGTTTTAATGAAATATAACTTAATTAATGGACGGGATGAATAAATGGCATTATTTTTTTTATTTATGGTCATATACTTTGTTTTAATGAGTAATTCAATGAACCGTTTATGGCTATGTTAACTAGTTCTAGAGCCCGAACGTTGCTAGAAAGACTATAAAATATAATTGCAATATGAGAAAATCGATTAACCCGCAATTTATCGCATTATTAATTAATAATAATTATTAGAACTTTAAATTTTGTCGTAATAAGTTGAAACTTCTTCAAATAATGAGCTTTAGTTAAATCTAATAATTTAGTTAGTTTCTAACATCATGTTAACTACAGTAATATTTAAGCAGATATAGACATTGCTTTGGTAGACGTTTCAATTACCTGGGACGTTGAAATTTATTTGACGTTACTTAGAGAATAGAGAATAAGCTCGTGAAGCCTTCAGGCAAATGTAACCTACGTATTATTATTTATATATTATTGAGACGTCAGAATCATAGATCTCAGGACGTTTGGATACCATAAATAAGTATTGAAGGGACTAATACGAGAGTTCGCTTTAATAAAACTTAGTCTAGATTTTTTTAAACAAGACCTGAAAGCTCAATTACGTTGAAGCTATCTTGGATGATAGGATACTTTTTATCCCGATTAAATGCTCCGTTGGGATAAATCAGGAATTTGATATCCGGGCGGAGCCGGGACAAGCGTCTAGTTGCACACATTTATTTTGTTTGTATAATAAACTTATTTTCTGAACTAGATGCAGTAAAATATGCATTGAAATACAGATAGACATTCTTATATAACGTTTATGTATTAATACTTATCTTTAATAGGATTCGTAGCAGAAAAAAATAATTAAACCTTGATTGTAACAAAGCTCTGATTTACGATACTCAGCTGCCGTATTAGATAAAAAAATATTATCAATAGACCTTACTATATGGTCATAATTGATTTTTATCATCGTAAATATCACTAGAATATGATCATTCTGAATGAAACAGGCTTGCGGGTATGTGCTGATGGATTGAATATTTAGAATTATATGATCTTTACTACACGTCTTTACTGTGGCCGTAGTTGCTAGTTTCTTTCAAAATTCTAACATTTTGTAATAAATAAAGTCACAGTATAAACATGAGTATATATTAGACTGTGGTGCGGTATAGGACGGTGTTATTTGAAATCACAAAAAACATCATACTATACCTGGATTTTTAAGATTATGTATGTTATGAATTAAAGGAATTTATGAATTATTAATCAATTCAGATTGTAATATAATGAAAATAAGTGAAAGATTTTTGATTGCATTAAAAATAACATATGAATATGACAGGCTAATCTTGGAATGAACTCTAAAATGACGTTATTGATCATAATAGTTTCCTTTTATTCATATAGTAATTATGTAATGCAATAAATATCCCAAATTATTTTAAGCATTCACATCATTATATTATAAATAGTCTTGTAGATACACAAATCAAGTTTTAGAAAACGCATAGCTACATTTTACCGTAATATCATCATATAATTTTATGGCTGAAAATATTCAATAAATTATTTCTAGTGAAATTAATGGCAGTGTCGTAAATACAATTTTAAATTAAAACCCCATTACACTCGCATTACATTTTTAATTTGTAATTTGAAAATTAAGCAATGTATTGCTTTAATTTATTATGAAGATTTGTAAAGTACGCAGTTGATCGGAATTCAAGTGCGAGAGGAAAAATTTATTTGATCAATTTGCCAGTTTCCTAGTTGAGTCACCGTGTTATGGACCTCGAAAACTCACGAAGGTTTATGTGTCTGCCGATATATTACCTCGTGAATGTGGATCATAAAATATTTAATTGATACTTAGGTCTGTTGTACATTGCGTGCCTCTTTTACGACACATTTTATTGACAATATTTTGATATCAAACAAAAAGTCGTTCTATTGTTTTTGCGTGTAAAATAATATTCTGTTTGTTGACGTGATATGTTCATTTGGTATTTATATACCGTGACTTAAATATACATAAAATGTAATGATAATTTATGATTTACCCGTACCGAGACACGGAGGCACATGATTTATCAATATAAATATATAAAGATAAACTACATTTAGCATATTTATTTAATTGAACTAACACATTTATTTACGTTTAAAAAAATAATGTGTTTAAGCAACGCTTAAATAATAAAGGGACATAATCTAGTACAGGAAAGACCGTGAATTGAACATCATAGAAATGAATACAGCGCTTATAACTACAATATGATAAGCACGTGTGTCCCTACCATTACAAAGCATGTAGCGTTGTTATAAAAAGTTTTGATATCGTTACAATTATTAAATGGCAACAGTGACAGAATCGCATAAACTGACCAAAGTTAATTGTCTTATAATCTTGAGTAAAACAACTTTCCTTTTTTTAATACAAAAAAAATGCGTATGAATGAACACAAGATGAATGAAATTGAATCGAATGAAAAATTACTAAACACACGTAAAGGGTATGCAGAAAGTGTTATTTTGTTTTATTAATAGTTATACAATCTATTTATCATCTATGTATTAGTAGCTGTGCCCCGTGACGTCGCTTGTGCTTAAGAGATTGATTTTTTAAAAAGGTAGTAACCGATGTCTGGGTCTTTGACTATTTCCATTCCAAAATAAATCTAAATTGGTGCTGGGATTGAGCTGCGACAACGTACTAGACAGACAAATTTCGCTTTTATGTTATGGGTATTGATTTTGTACATATTATGGAGAATTAAGGATAGGACTATCAATTAAATGTTTCAGTTAACAAACTAAATATATAGCTTAGCTTCAGTGCTAATAAAACTTAAAACAGTTTAAGTAATATTGTTTCAATTTAAATACCATAAAAATGTGTCTGGGTTTTATTTTTTGTGTTCGCATATTCAGTGGGAGTAATGAAGTTATTACAATTCCGATTATTTGATTTTAACATTTCTTGAAATCATAATGTTTAATGTCTTGCTTTTGTAAAAGTTTTATTACAATATTACATATTATTATTTAGTTATGACTAAACATTTTTTTTTAAATAAGTATTATTAAAATACAATTAAAAAAGTCTGTATTTAGTAAACATCAATCGCTTTGATGATAGTTATCAAGGTTAATCCTAATTCAGAGTCATATTTCATATTCATTGATTATATCTACATTTGTAGTCAGTGGTGAGGACTCTCAGTGGTGAGGATCTCGGACTTAAAATCGATAAGTCGGGGTTCGAGACCAGGTGAGCGTGCAAGAAATAAATTGATTTTTCATTTTATCTGCGCAATACATCGCGAGGATTATGGCGGTGTGGTGTGGTGGATTATGGCCTGAACCCTCATAGGAGTCCAGTGTCCCAACAGTGGGAACACATTTGGGCTGATGATGAAATGATTTTGTCATGCAATGTCATTGCCCTTGGCAGTAATATGGTGACATTTGAAGTAACCAATGGAAATAACAATTATGTATACGAATTGAACAATTAACCATACGTAAATAAATATTTTATTTTATTATATTATGCAGTTGGTAAATACTAAGTTTCATCATAAGATGGAAATATTAGAATTGTTTTTTGTATAGTTATTTATATTTATATTGTTGTTATTTTTCTTCTGTAGGTCTATCCAGCACTATATGATTGTTAGTAGGTATTTAATATAATAAGTGTCAAATATTTTATGGATCAGTTTATTTTCATATTTCCGCAAGTATTTGGTCTTCGCAATTTGCGGAAAGACAATATATGTTAGTCTAATAATAGAAACAAACCTATAACCTACATAGTATTACATAAAATCGTTGTTCGATACTTCCTAATCCAACCATGGGAGTTAATGCTTTTTTAAGCGTACTCTTTTAATATTTAGAGCAAATACCAATCCTTACCAAGACACATCTATGTCACATTCATCAATAATATCCAATAAAAACTAAAGTCATTTAGAATTAATAACTACAATAAATATGGAATTAGCCATAGATGGTTAGAGAATTATAATTTTTTGTAACGTTTTATCACAGAAGTATGAAAAAGGAACAACTTCTATTGCCGTCTCTTGACAAATTTAAAGGGAGAATTTAATAATGGACATTTTGTGCGCAAACGTCGTGACCACCTGCCAGCAAAGGGCATGTCGTGAAAAAAGAAGATCGCATTAACTGGACGACAGAAATATGGTCACGTAGCCATTTAAGAAAAATGCGTTACGAAAATCTAGGTGGCTCGCCAGTAATCAATTCGTTGATCACCATAACGCTAAGGAAGGTACCACGATCCACGCATCGCTATCGTCTGAACAACTTTTTTAACGTGGCGCGTCGGACTCGCAAAAAATTAGATTAATCTGTTATTTCTAAATATACGATTATCAAATGAAATGGCCAAGCCTACGTTGTACTTAATTATATTGTAATTAAGTATTTATTATCGCTTGTTTGTATCTTCTACTTAAGGTATTGAAGTTGCAATTAGTTGTTGTAAAAACTGGCCCTATAAAATAGATGGCACTAATTTTTTATCTTGATTCTAATGAATCTTTCTTTGAAGTTGGTTTTGTTGTGTAATCAGGAGATACCTATATTCCTTGAAATGCAGTCGGTATTTGTAATTAGTTTCGCCTTTGAGATATAGTCGAAGCGAAACCAGAGCCAGCTCAATAATTATTTTTTGGTCGTGCACAGATCCAATGTTTTGTCTGTTTACATTTTTTGCGATAGAAAATATTATGGTTTAAAGGTGTTTGATCGAGCTCATAAGATTTCAACATCAACCCAACTCATATTGAAATCTAGTTCAACCTTTTATATGTTTGGAAGATTGTAATTTAATTTATGACAGTTAATATTTGCCCTGCCATTTTTAGATGTAATTGCGACATTTGCCGCGACATCAGCCATAATATGCGCAATAGATGATTATGAAGAGGAAAACCTAAATTACCGCGAATTGCGATTCAAATTGCGGATCTGATAATTGCGTCGAATGATTAACATCCATTTATATCGATTTGATGCGTCATCTCTGAGTCCTTACAGTCGTCGAGTTGTGTGCCGGAAATATGCGTATTATGTGGAAGATGTCACAACAGCCTTGCGTGTGTCTGAGCGGCGATCGAACAAGGCTCGATGAAATCGAGTAATGGTTTCTAATTGGGTAAACTGATCTTCGACATGCAGTTTTTATACGGTTGCATATGGTACGATGTATTAACGAGTTCTGGTTATGCAGAGACCACACAGTGATGTTTTTTATTCACGTTTAGGGGACAGGATGACTCGTGACCTAATGCAGAGAATAATGGAATGCAAGTACAGATTTGCCGTGTCTTTAATTGGCGACCTCCCATGTCAATCAGCGCGGAGGGTCACAGGATGCTCTTATATGCTATTTTTATTCATCATAAGGTAATGCGTGTAATGTTCATATTTGTATAGGTATAAGTTTTTACATTGTCATTGATATAACATGGAAAGTTATTGGTGTTTTTACACCTTATTTTGTGAGATAATGAAAAAAGGTTTGTAGAATTTGACTATGGATACAGTAAGACTTCCAATAATTAATAATTTAACCTAGAAACACAAATTATAAATAATTTATATTAATAATATTTTTGTTATTACTTGACTAATATTTCCAAATTATATGACATAAGACTTTTAATTTGCTTCCCTTTGATAAATAATTTAACGTAGACATTTATTGAAAATTACTGAAATAAATATGGGTATCGGAAAAAGTAATTAAATTCGACCTTTACTGACACTAATTATTATTAAAAGTACGGTCATTTAAAAAGTTATTGGGAAATCAAACTGTTTAAATGTCAAACAATATATAATGATAATGATTGTGCTAAATTAACTTGTTCGATATTGGAACAGAACAGTAGGTTATCGTTTCAATTACGAATAATTGTAAAATATAATTAATTATTTATTAACTTTTGGTTTTTACTGAATTATTTGATATTGGTATTTGGATAAGGATAACAATAACCAGATTTTTACACTTACTCTATTGAAATTAAAACATTTCATGTTTTTTCGTAAAAGCAGTTGTATGGATGTTCTTTGTACGAGAAATATTTTTAAATATGTTCATTTTCAATACTTACTCAAATACTTCTTTAAACATTATTTTAATAACAAGTGAAAATCCATTAGGACTATTCATTAATTCATAAAGTACATTAATCAATTTTAATGTAAAAAGTTGCAATTAAAAAACAATTAGAAGTAAATTATAAAGTTTCCGTAATAAATAGAAGTTGTTCAAAAACCTACTGTAATAAAATTGTCCCCGCCGGAACAAATATTCACTAACGATTATGTTTTCATTTCTCCATATTAATGTGTAAAAATCTTAAAAATGTATAACAACTTAACTTTTACATTCCTCAGGCGCCACGCCTAATTGACAATTACTCTTCATAGCTGCGAATCGACTTCTAAAACTCGTCTAGTTACGCATAACGCGATGTGAGATCGCTATAAGCCCCATACGGTCATACATAAATATTTCATTAAAACAATACTTGACGAACATTGCTCATGCAATGTGTCGAATTGAAATATGACGATAGGTGACACGACACGTTTTGAGTCACTTTTTACTTGGAAATACAAGCAAAAAGCATAATTGCAGCTCATCAGCAGGAATGTATAACTTAAATTACGTGTCATTATTTATTTAAACATGACAGGTTTTACTCATATTTATCGCCAACCTAATTATATAGACATATCAAGTATTGAGACAAGTTTGCCCTTAAATAAAAATAAAAAGCCTATGGGCCGAAAAACGCAAATTATTACTAGTTTCTGGATAAAACGGTATCATGATGCATTTTTAATAATTGAAACGGTGATTGATTGCTTCCACTATTCATGATTATCATATTTAAATCGTTTGATCAATCTGTAAACAATTTCTTTCGCTCACAATTACAGCAAATTCTACAGAGCTGAGCTAAGATTACATAAAGCCGAAGATCGCGATGACATCTTTAGAAACAAAACATCTAGTAACAAGGAATGGACAATAAATTGTAACTTTATCTATTTAAGTGGTCCATTCAATTGAAACATTGCGAAAGTACCCCTTGTTGCGATACAAATTGTACGGGTTAGTGAAATACAAGAAAGGGGGAAATCCTAGCGTGTGCTTTTAATTTAGAGTAAGCTGCCGGTCTAACCAGTTATAGAGTAGCTAAAAGGTTTGTTATACACTGTGATGCATTTAGTGGGAACACACATAGAGAGCATTTAGTAATATATCACATACCTATGTATCTAATCATTCTTTCATATAGAAATGAATTCTAAATGAGTTCAAAATTTAATCATTCTATTGTTATGAACTATCATTTTTATTTTACAGAGAAAAGTATACGTGATTCAAGTAAGTACATATAATTTAGCAAAAAATACAGTTTATTAAACATCGTTTGATCGGAGTGCTCGTGCTTCTAGCCCGCCGTCTGTAAGCGAGTGCACAGACGCAAATTATCACGCTTTGTATAAATTTGAATATATTCATTATTTACCTAATGTACAGCTTACGATTTACGTAGCTTTGTGCGCAATCACAGGGCAGTGCGCCGTCGCAGTATCAGAGCCCAGGCGATATTTCAGCATTGCTATCACCTGTCAAACCTAGCAAGTGCTCCACCCGTTTGCAACCTATTTTAATACCACTTTAGATATCTATAAATACGCACTGATTATCAGGTGTTAAGGTTTCTAATGTGAGTAATGTAATATGTAGACCTCATGAGGCGCATGTCTCGATATATCGGATACCGGTACTTCAGATGTATATTTTAAGTTGAGGTGTAATGGGTCTATGCCAGGTCATTCTAGGAATTGAGTAACTTACCCATTTTAAAATTTAATTCATTTCACGTGTACAATTTACATCAAACATAGTAAAGTAACATTTTGTGATTTTAAAAACTATCTCCACTTACTCATTCCTATAAAGGAATGTGTAAGTACTTACTCATTCCTTTATAGGAATGAGTAAGTAGAGATAGTATAAAAATAAACTGTCTGTAAATACGGACAGTTTATTTTTATATTATGGATCCGACATTCTTAAATAGTGTAAAACAATTGCCCACACACACACAGCGCTACTGCAAAACAGTACAATTTATTGAGCTTCCAAAACACATATTTCATAACGAGAGACGACTTCGTTTTACATATATTTACATCCACTTTGCCTCATAAACCATCCTTAGATGTATAAGCATCATCGCGTGTCATCCATACAAGC
>NC_052106.1:5114018-5131002 GCF_012273895.1 Zerene cesonia | reverse complement strand
GCCTAGCCTCTCGGCCACCCGTGATCCTGCCACAGTAATCAAATTTCCTCTATTCCTTCGGTTTCATGTGCCTAAGGGCACAATTTCTAATTTATAAAGCATTTCAATGCTATAAAACTAAAAATTAAAATCCATACAAGCTTTCAAAACTGTCTAACTCTACTTATCCATACAAAATATTTATAACTCTTTGTATGCAAAACACCTAATGCATCTCACTGTCAAGCTTTGACTATTTATTCGAGGGTTTTTGCGATTTTGAACCTTATTTCCTAGAGGTTTCTAAGCACTTTCGACGGATACGAATTGTGTAAGGGAGGCTTTTGGTTGCATTCTGATCACGTGGGCGGATGTGATCTCGGTGAATTTGAATAAAATCTGCATAAGTTGTTTTGTATTTGATAATGCCAGGCTCGAGAGATGCCTATGATGTGACAATTTTGACCTGATACATAGTCTTGCTAACTGAATACCCATTAAATACGAGTATAATAAACACGCTTCCATTATTTTCGCAATAAAAAAAAAACTGTTTATCATAGTATTACAGAGGATTTCATAGGAAAATTTAGAATTCTACTCAATAAACAAAATGTTCATATGTCGCAAAAGATATTGCGCGCAAACGGTTTTCTTAAACGACTTTCAGTTGCGGAAGATTCTGATAGTATATCTATAACTACTAGTTTTATATATGAATAGGTGTTTAATAAAAAAAAAAATCTTCTCAGCTCTTGTCAACATCGCAATCAATAAATCGATTGAATGATTTTGAATGCTCTTAAAGGTAATATACTGAAAGGTGACTGTATGCAGATTAGCATCGTTATTCAAATCATGTTATCGATTGTCTCGTCAGTTCAAGGTCACCGTTTCACTTTTGACACATCTAATAATATCGCCATGTTTGCTTGTTGCACTTCATGTCTATAAAATTACTCTTGTTCGGTATTTGTGACTAGTCACGCTTTTGAATTTAATCCTGTTACACAAAACGTTTTCTTAACGTAGATTATGTAAAGGTTTCAGTTACATAGCACGCCTAACATGCCTAGAAGGACGTTAGCAGCGCTTAGTATAGCATCAGGGAAATTATTACACTAAGAAATAAAACAAAACTGTCAGCAAAGGCTTATGTAATTAGATTATAATTCGTTAGAAGAAAGGCCTGTTTGTATCACGTTGAATTTCAAACTCAAATTCAAAGACACTTTTGAATCGTCATAACACAGTTTTACGAATAACCATTTGCGTTTCGAAAAGTGTAGATTAATTTTTATTTTTATCTTATATGATCCAACCGGTGTTGGTATTAAAGCTCTTATGAAGAATCTTGTTATGAAAAGAGGTCATTTCTACAATTTACGAGGAAATGTGATAATTAATACTAAAGCTATTTTATAACGCAATATTAGTGTAATGAAATAGGTAAACTTATTCAAGAGCAAAACGGTTCTAATAAAAAAAAAATATTTCAGGCTCTTTGTTAAAACGTCTAGCCTATATTACGTTTGACCTCGTTCCTATAAGTACATTAAAATATAAATAAATCAATAAAATGAAAACAAATATAATAAACCTTTTATGATTAATCTATAAAACCCATAATAGTAATAAATACATGCACTTTGTAACCTACACTTATGTATTATGTATGCAATTCGTCATTGTAATTTGTTCCTAACGCGACGAAGACATTGTGATATATTGTTATTGTTTAATAAAAGTGCTCCTTGTCCAGTTAGAAATGACTTAATAATAGGTACGTGAGAAATAAATGACATATTATTAAAATGCGCAACCTCAACACACTGAATAAATTTTAAACTTTTCTTTTATGGTCTTAACTGTCATGATACGTGGGAAAATGTTGCTGACATGATTTATTTATGAAATTGTGCATGCGAAATCCGATATGTCATAATCCAATGGATATAGTACAGAACGTTAGGCTACAGTAACGTTAACCTATTAGTACTTACTCATAACTATAAACTACTGTCTTTCATCTCTGATAAAATAACTTATTTGATGAATGAAATGAGATAATGTCAAATTTACGATTGCCGATTCATAAAGCTTCGCTTTTCATGAATAATAAAATGCATACCTAAAGAAGCACAATGATGCTTCTGCTTTTATAATACGAGTAGTTCTATTTAACATTCTGTATTGTATTTATTCAATAATTAATGTTGATTGATATTTGATTAATACGAGTATTATTTATTTTATAGTGGTGTTATTTTTCAACACTTATCAAGGTTATACCGCTACCCAACTATGCTATACACACCAACCTAAATATGTAGATACTGGTATTCAATTTAGCGTCCACTAGATGCTATCACTGGCTGTAATATATCTGCTGCTGTCTCGACGTCTGTGGCCGGCCTTTGTTTTGTACGGCGAACATCACTAACATTCTATTCAATATGTGCTTACATACTTCAACTGCTTAAGGTGTTCTGGAGTCCATACGCATGTCAGCCTGGCCCGCGTAACATCTCAATAGCTCGGGAGACGTTTGTTGCTAAGTCTGTAGACGTACTTATTTAACGGTGAAATGGTATGCGAAAATTAAGATTTATTTTGTTTGTTTTACAGCCGCTTATATATTACACGTTGTTGAGGAAAGAGATTATATTTATTATTTATTCGATACTTCAATTACTCGATGGTAAGTAAGACGGGGCGTTACAAATACAGTTGGCGCACTGGGACTACAATATTTTTTTCCCGTTTTACAATTGTAGATTATGGGTTTACGAATTGAACGAAATAATTTTATCATTCATATTAGTGCGATGTTTACGTCTTATTTTTTTATTTAAAATCATAATATTAAAAGAGATTTTTAACCACTACACTGAAAAATTCTTTCTTCTTTTATAATAGTCTAACTGCGCCCCGCGGTTTCACGTAGGAATATCGGGATAAAAAGTTGCCTATATGTCGTTCCAGTTGTCCAGCTATCTACGTACCAAATTTTATTGCAATAGATTCAATAGTTTTTGCGTGAAAGAGCAACAAACACACACACATCCTTACAAACTTTCGCATTTATGATATTAGTAGGATAGTAGGATTATACATTGATTGACAAATTATTATTATAATATTATATTCAATTGTTTTCGACCCACCTCGGTCGGTGGAGGTGATACAAATGGTAAACATAATTATTTAAAGCCACGTGCATCGAACATTGTTGACTGTCGGAAGCATATTAAACATAAGGAAATGTACTTATCATAAAAAGCAAATAACAGTCATTATTAAAGAAGTTAAACCATTATAATTAAAATAGAAAGTTTGAAAACAGCGTGTCAAACATTAATGTAACGAGATGATACGAGGCGTCAATTTTATCTGATTAATAAGTAGCTACGTTACCTGCAGGCATTTGTAATTATTTGGCAATTAGTGGAGTACTTTCAATTCATAAGTTTGCTTTAGGGCGTCTATTCTAAACAATCAGATGTTTTGCTTTTCATTTTGTGTTTTAAAATATGTATGTTTTATGTATCGATGCATATTATAGCTTTAAAACAGTGTACTTCATGTGATTGGGTTGTAATTAAAAGCTTTATTCATTATTCGCTCCTTTATTTTTAGGGTAGTATTACTATTAAAATATTAGGTATTATTATAAATTTAAATACTTAAACAAAAGAATTAAAATCTTTGTTTTTATTTATCTTATCGAACATATTTGATAGAATTAAGTTTAAACGAACGATAGAAACCGAAACGTTTACAGAAGACACTGGGTCACAGGGAAGAACGGTTTTACTTTTTATGTTAAAATAAAACTCTATTTGACGACAAAGATACCGATACAACATTGCAAATACAATTTCAGTGATCATGGACCGACATGACAACACTATATCTTGATTAAATAATTTACTTGTAAAAAATTCACAAACGAAAATCATCGACACAGTAAAGGACGCCGAGGTCTCGCAATAAGAAAATAATTTAATGCAACACAACAAACGGCTTCCCGAATCGCAACGAATATGGTATTGTGGTCGTATATTATAATGGGGTACAAAACAAGCAAAGTACCAGTGTGTTTATGGTATTGTTAGTTAGGATATTACCAAGTTTGGTTGGGGAATGCGACAGATGTTCTGGACAAAGGTACAGCGCAGTAATTGCTTCGGGTGATAGTCGGTACAGGTAACAAGCGATATATTTGTTAGTGAGAAAATATTGCTGGTCGAACGAAATATATTGGAGTACGGGTTTGAATGTCTTGGCGGTGAAGACGACCGATTCATCTATAGTGAGTTAGGTTTTCAAGTGGAAATGTGTATTTGTTGAACTATTTACTATTATATAAGAAGTATTTGCTAGTCGCGTTTCGATATAACTGGGTCACTTATGGTACGTTAACCCGCAGGTAAATCTTATAAAGTGAACTATTTATGATAAATCTTTTTTTTATTAATGTAAAGGTTTACAAGTGCTTATGAATGGCCGTATGTTTTTTATTACCACCGACTTTCTGCATGCGGCTTTACTTGCGTAGTCAAAGAAAAAGATAGACAGTCTCGAAGATTTCTTGTAGTAGTTCCTATTCCTTTGAGCTTTCCAGGATAAATATATCCTATGCCCTTTCTTGGGTCACCTTGAACAAAATTTCATCCAAATTAGTTTAATTGTTTATGCGTGATCAAGAGACAGACATACAGACATTTGCATTTATGCTATTGATAGGGATAAAGTTGAGATTCTCCTTATAGTTGTAAATTACAAAGTCTTTCTCTTCTTTTACTATGCAAATAGTTTGGTTAGTTACTTTTTTTTAATTTCCTTTTTATGTAAGATGAAGCTTTTTATGAGAATACTGATGCTCATTCAAAATTTAAAAAAGTAAAGTTAAATAAGTTTCTTATAATGTAATCGAATCACAAATAAATTCCGCATCTAAAATGGCCCAGCTGTTCCTTAAATATTTCCATTCATTTATTTTGAAAGAATTTTGAAATCAACATTAAAATGGACAAAAGTTATGTTACTCATCTGTGAGATAATGATAAAATAAGTAGTGATTAATCTTTCAAAGAGCAAAAGAGAGAAAATATAAATATAATTTCTATTTAGTACACCTGCACTTCCACCTTATCCTACTTCCTACTTATCCTATCCTACGAATATCATAAATGCGAAAGTTTGTAAGGATGTGTGTGTTTGTTACTGTTTCACGCAAAAACTACTGAACCGATTGCAATGAAAATTGGTACGTAGATAGCTGGACAACTGGAATATCACATAGGCAACTTTTTATCCCGATATTCCTACGGGATACTGACTTACGCGGGTGAAACCGCGTGGCGCAGCTAGTATTATTATGTAAGTGTATAAAGCGAAATCAATTCACACGATCGATCATATCATACACGCACACAGCAAACTTTTCTATACGTAGGTTGTATGAGTGTTTAACAAAAATTAGCGCCAACTCAAATCTTTGCCTTGAGCTATAGTTCCCATAATGTTTATAAATAAATAAACCACTACATCAATCGCGCATTGAATACCTGTTGGAAAACTAAACAAAACTCTAATAAATTATTATTACGTATATTTTCCCACGAAACTTGTTTGTAGCTTTGTAACTGGATTGTTAAATGTTAAACAAACATAGTAATATTATAAAGTAATTTGACGTTGTATTGGCGAAGGTTTTCTTTGTGAAACTTAGTTTGCAAATTATATAATTTTCAGGTAAATTAAGTTTTTCAATTTTATGAATCATTAAGCCCGAATCTCTAGCCAAATGTTAGAAGTTTTCGTGTGTGTTTGTGTCTTGTGTCTTGTCTTGTTTTGTGTTGAAAAAGATGCTTCTTATTTGCACATATCAGGTGATTTTTTTCTCATTTATTTTATTTAATGTGCAATTACATCATACAACTAGTCTCTGTATTTGAATATGTATCTAACTAAACTGCATATCTGTAAAATATTAGCTTGACCCCACAACTCGATGACCTTAGCATCCATAACAAAATTACGGTATATCAACTCATCAGTGCGACCACTCACTCCAGCAGCGCGTTAAAATCATAGCGAACAGTGTAAATACCCATAACAGCAATAATATATCTTTAAAATGGCTTGAAATCTGTAAATAAATAGCATGCTAGCTGTCGGCGCGTGGGCCAGCAGTGTCCCGCGGCGCGCATCTGCGTGAGCGCACATAAATAACCAGGATACATCTAACAGCTCCTGGCTTTGATAAATCCTTCACTGTTCTTCTTTGTGCTGTGCTGACTTAAATGTATTGTATCCTGTGAAAGCATTACGCGGGAGCAGCTATGCGTATGTTATGTGTGGCATTATGTACGATTTGTTTGTTACAATGTTTCATTAATTATAAGACGACTGTATATTGTAATTAGGATACTATTATAATACTGATGAAAATATATATAAGGTTGATCGTATTTGGTTAATTGGAAATGATGATATTGTTGTGTAATGTTGTTTATATTTAAAAAATTTATAGGTGTTTAAAACTCGTTATTCATGTTACCGCTAAACGTGCTCTACATTTTATAAGACTTATACGTACATAGATTTATAAATAGAACCTTTTCCGACCCTTTATAACAAAAGAAATATAACGTTTTGTCGATTTCGGTCTTATTGTACCTGTATGCTATGAAAATGTATTTCAATTAAATGTCCTAATCCTTTACCAAACATGACTGATCGTTCTCGAAAACGCCTTCGTTCGTGCAATTGATATACTGCACCAGTATTTGTAGAACATACAGCGATTAGTTTCATTAAGAAACTAAACAAACTTGTGGCTTGTTAAAATAATGGATATTTATTTAACAAATGTAACAATCTAGGATTACGTTTAGCTCGTGTTCGTTGACAGATTTATGCCATCAGGTGCGTTAAATGGATGCAAAATGTAGATTCTAAGGATTGATCAACCTCAATTGCGAGACACGAGGTGAATTTTAAGTGATTTAGTTAAAATCTTGTCCTACGTTGAAGTGTATATTTTCAACACTTTCAATATTGATCGCTTTGATTGAAGAGTTTATTTAGCGAGGCTTGTCATAAATATTTTTTTATTATTATTATTATATTTACATTTTGCAGGCAGACGGATTGTGAAAGTTCTTTTTTTTTTCTTATGAAGTATGGTATAATACCTAGTCATTGATAGTAATTATATTTTGGGTTATTCTATGTTGTTGGTATATACGATATATACATATTCATTTAGAGTACTTATATATAACCTTTTTAAATCAAAAATTTGAATAAAATTATCAATGCTGTAGGTATAATAAAACGTGGTATCGCCATTCTACAAACAACTACACAGCTCGTTGTAGATGCCTTATATTTTTCAACATTACATGGCGTACAATAAAGACAAAAATACATATTATGTGACACTTGTACAAAGAAGAAACCACAGATAATGTTCAAGATGTTAGATAGAAAGCAACCCTGTTGATCTACGGCTATCAGATCGCGGACCATATCGGCCGCTACTGGCTATGCTTTTATGGGATCCTAGTACATTATTGAAATATTATACGATATTTATTTTTTATCAAATAGCATATCTGCATTTACAATGTTCGGTGAATTCGTAAATAAGAAAATAGTTGTTGGATAATGTTTTCCCTTCCCAGTTTTATATTTAATTTAATATTTATACAAGTTTAGAATCATTAACTTATGTTGCTGGTGGTCCTCACCCAGTTGTATTAAATAATAAATATCAATATTTCTACTTCGTAAAACAGAACGTTTGGTCAGAACAGATGGAACTCCTATTTATTTCAAAACATTTTTCGAAATCACCATTCACTCTCATATCCAATAAATTTCTTCATAACATTAAAAATCTAAGCCTAATCATACTCGTGTGGGAATCTACCGTAAAACCATGCGAACATTCGGTGTCAAACAAATTGTGATATCTACATAGTTTCTATGTAACTTCCCGTAGAGCAATAACACATCGCAGATTTTATCTACAACTATCAGTCTTCCGCTGTCGCAAAGCCTATGCTCTAAATTAAATTAGAAAGCCGGACATATCGATTTTGTGCCTATTCCGCGTAATTAATATGCGTAGGCTAATTGTCTGCGTTCACCCATCTCTATTATGTTGTTATGTGTAGAAATAAAATTGCTAGAATACCTCTTATATTTTTATGTGCATGTTATTATGTGCATCGTTCTTCTGGTTGTTGATATTATGTTCTTTGTCATAACGTGTTTAATAAGTTACTTACTTCTAATGAATATTTTAAAAAATCAACATTTAAGGCTGTTTATTTTAAAGTTTGCATATAATCTAAAATTCCATGTGTTACGTTTTTAATAAGTTCAGCCCAGAAAGAATCCGTTGAACTAAAATTAAAGACAGGTTGTTGGATAATGCTAGAGTGGTTAAAAATAAAAGTTTTTCAATAAATCATATTTTTTATAGAAGGCAATTAAATACGCATTTACTATTTTTAACAGATTTTATATTTCTGAATACCTATATGAAGAAGTTGAAAATGACTACATAGCATTATAAATGGAAAAGAAACCCTTCTAATAAAAAACAGCCACTTCCAGAAAACGTATCATGTTAACAACTTGAGCCCACACATTTTGTTGATAAATCTAGAGGCAGATTCGCTTAGAGGTAATAAATTTCACAAGATTACCGACTCCGTGATTAATAATGAAGCGCGAACAAAAATGAAGAGAGCCGATCGATCAACGTGGGTGTTTAATTTGTACGGCTGTTCATTTATCTTGGACGTTTAGTAACCTATACTGGTAATGGTACAGGGTAATGTGAGGGTAGGGCATAATAGTGACCTTAGCTAGATTTACGCGCCTGACGTCATTTGAACTTTGCGGCTAATTATGCCTAGGCTAGTTTACTTCCAGTTAGTTTCGTGTATTTCAATGATTTATGGATCTCGTAATATCTGGTTGATTAATGTAAATAATGTAAAATATTGCGATATATAATGGGTTACAAAAATTAACCCAAAAGTACTTTGTTTATTTGTACTTTATTTGTGTCGTCATCCAGTCCAGTGAGATGTCTTCTTTAATTATTTTATGAAAACGAAACTCATCAACTCATAAACATACACTCTTTATGTCATAAATATTTTATGTCTTTATCTACTATATAAATGATTGTGAATGCTGCAATGGGCCTCGTATGAATGATATATGAAAAATTTATTATAATCTTGTAGAACTAAAAAAGCTTATAAAAAATTTGTAAAGCTTCATTACTCCACATATAATGTAACTTTCCCGCTTTACCTGACGTGAACGATACGATCTCTTATCGCCAAATCTTTATCGTCACGACGCAATCGTCTGAGCGTGTTAATTAAAATTACCCTTGTTACGTCTTGTGTCATTTCTGCATTCATGCATTATGAAGTCGGTGAAATATTGCTGGAAACGATCACATGTTTTAGTGTATTTAATTGCGCATATAATTTATTTGTAAAATTTTCTTCGTTGCATGTGTTAATCGTTAGGCATAAGGTTCCTATCACTAACTCTTTTCTTAGTGTCATTGAAGAAGTAGAAGATGTCTATGGTAAATTTTCCTCACATTTTATTATTTCTCATCCTGTACTAAAAAGTTTACCATCTAAATAATAAGACAGCCAAAGCCATACTAATATTATAAATGTGATAGTGTGTTTGTTATGATTATAAAACTTCTCTATACGAATTTAATTTGCTTATTATATTAAAATGCTTCATTGATGAGGAAATTTAAAAGTACATAAATGTTTCAAAGTATCCCGTAAGCACATAAAATCCAAAGAGTAGAAGAAAGTCGATTGTGGGTTACCTCAGCAATCAAATTTCTTCTTTCACGAGAGGCGTTTCTTCGGTTGGCTCCTTAAATCTTACTACTTTATATGAATTTTAAAAGATTTTTTTTTTATTTAATTATTATTTTTTATTTTAATTAATCATGCATTTCTGTATTCTGTTTAACAAATTAAAATAAAAAAGATCACGAAAATACGAGTATTGAAAAGAAGACTTTTTGGTGGTGCATCAATATTATGCGCTCTGGTCGATATGAAAAACCTATGTACCTAAAATTGTATAGGTTCGCGTTCTCTAGATTATTTTTAATACAACTAGTCAATAAAATAATAAAACTATAACATGCACAAATTGAGACAATTTTTTTAATACAATTATACTTAAGAATTATGCAAAAAAGTGTACAATAAGAACCCATTTTTTAATACAGCGTGAATTTATAATTGCTACATAAAAATTTGTCAAACTCTTTTATTTAACACTTTCCCTTGCAATACCAAACAATTATTACCTCCATGCAGTTTTACAGATATTGCCAAAATTAATCATTGATAAGGTGACAAGATATAATTCAGGTGAAAGGTTGGTTGACCTCCTTTGGTAGTCTTTCGCTTGTCCGAATTACTTAATTATCGAAATTAAAGTAATTTTTAATTACGTTTTACTGATTGATAAAGATTTTTATTAGATTTTACTTTATAATTTCATTTAATTGATTTATGGCGTTTTTGCTGGTATTCGATCAGGATAACATTTATATTACTGTATTATTTCATAATTTCGTCAAAACTTAAATTTAATATATTGTTTTAAAGGTTTCAACGTTTGGACAATCGTAAATATATATCAATATTAAGGCATGTAGTTGTAGTTAGATTTTATGTTTCTATTTAAGATTGTACCTTAATTTCTTATTCCAAATCATAATCTGTATTTAGAGCAAAATTTATAAAACGATTATATATTTCTGTTATTTTTTTCTATGTTTACTGTTTATTAAAAATATATGGCCAATAATAAAAGAAATGCCTATTAATATTTTTTTTTAAATCAAGGAAAACTAAACCACGATATATTAATAAAGAATTGCGAGTTCGTGGCATTAAAAGTCGACGCCCAGTAACAGATACTGCTCAACATCTTGAACAATCACTATTTAACTGCGCTCTATTACATTGCTGCAAATCACGCGACTCAAAACGAGATCGCTTGTCCTTTTGTCATAAAGACGCAATGAATACGTAACAATTGTAATGGTCGTTGAATCAATCTATGTCGAAAGCTATACAGACTATATTAAAGCTAGGGCACGCGCTGCAGTGCGCGTGCGGCCGCTCTAATTTCGCAATTCCGTGTACCCAGCGCTATATCACTGGGGTTATTTAGAGCCAGCCACCGCCTCGTCACTCGCCTTATCTGTTATCAATATGTACATAGTACAACGCTCGTAATGTATAGTACCGACTTCATTACTACTTATAGAGACTTTGTAATACTTTTAAAAGAACGTTAAAAGGATTTATTTCTTTTGATCGATGACCGTAAGCTTTAATCGTATTAAGTAAAATTAACTCTTTCTAATTTTTATTTAACGTTTTATTAAATGTAAATTTTATATTACCACTAATCGCATAAAGGATTTAAAAAAGGTTCGCTTAAATCACTTAATCTGGTACATGTAGTAATATATAATAGAAATATTAAATTAATTAAAACTATTTCTGGGGATTAAATTTAAGATATTTTAATGCTATTCTAATCCCAAACTATGTAAATAAAATGATTGAAATATTATTCTTCAAATACTTTTAATTTGTTATTAAATACCTGGTTCCATTCAACAGATAGATTCAGCTATATGATCTCAAATAGCCGTTGTGAATAAACATTTTATTGAAGTATCGTCTCAACTATAACTAAGGCACGATTGCGACAGTGAAAGGGAGGGTTGCTATCTATTTTACTAGAACTACACCTACATCTTTTATCAGCGCGCGCGTGTGCGCCGTACCAGTGCATAACAGTGCATATTGCAACAAGGGTGAGTGCCCTAGGCGTGCCCAAGGCGACGCGGGAATTAATAGCCATTCGGCGGTCTACATCATGTCCATTCCCGACTCTTGTACGAAGCTTGTAAATGCTCTATATAGGGTTCGATTACGCGGAAGCTTTAAACGAGAAATTACCGTTTTGTTAGTATGATAGTGTCGCAATTCCGCTCGACCCTCACATAACTCTGCACGGAGTGACAATGAAATACTTTAGTGTCCCTCTTGCTAAGGTAAATGGGTAATATAATATTATTGGGCTACGATGCTTTAATGTAGCGCACCAATTACATATTTTAGTATTTTAATTGCTTGTAAAGTTTTATGCCTCAGTTAAAGTCGCAATTATTTGAGCAGCCTTCTACGTAAATCATTAATATTTTGATTTGCTATTAATAAATATTCAGAGCAAATTTTATTGCTAGGTCTGTTTAATATGTGCAATTCATAAAATAAATATTTAGTAGAATGGTGCAGTATCTCTTATGGTTGCACACGTAGTGCGATTTCTTAACGTTTTGTTAACTGAGGAGTAAATACCAAAGAAATAATACCAGTAACAATTAATAATATTGCCAAAGCACGGCTCCGTTACGTTGTAACTAGGAACATTAATTAAGGCACGCGCCGAATATCGACATCAATGAATAGAGAAGATTTGGCGCACAATGCGTGTCGCAACAAACAATTAACGTGTCACCATCGCAATGTCAGAAGCGCATAAATCTGGTCCAACCCTGAAGCCGAAGGTTGTCCCTAATTATACCTTTCGAATGAGACGTCATTTCCTTGCGCTTGCGAAATATTAAATTCGAAAAGACTTTTTCGCATTTCGAAGGTGTGAATTTAAATAATTGCAATAATCGCACTGATGGACAGACATGCGAAGTTAATGAGTGGTTTCTCGGTGTTTTGGGTGCGAAGAAGACGAGATGGCTTTTTGAACAGGACCGCCCTTATGATGGACACCGGTCGTACAATATTTTCGTATTTGGAAATTTATTTTGACGTTCAATGCCTGGGTAATTCGAATTCCAGTTTCATTAATTTTGTTATTGCTCGTCGCTCTGCTTTTTTTCTGTTTACCGTTGTTTATAGTTCTTAGGGTTCAAAGGGACCCGGAAGGGACTCTATACCTAAGAACTCAGCGTCCCTCTGTCTGTTTGTATGTCAGTTGGTCCACTTGTCACCAGTCTGTATCTCGGAACTGAGGTGGTTAGTCAGTTAAGACTTATAGAAATGGTAGAAGTAGACAACATTTGAATAATAAAAAAAATCGAGTTAAACAACTGTTGCATTGGTCAAAAATTGTGTGGGTGACCAATTTTTTTGCAGTTGCTCTTTAGCTTATTAACTCTTAGTACGATCGCGAATCCGACTCGCAGTTGACCAATTTTTTCATTATTATTGGCGCTGTGTATGTATACGACGGGATTTCTAAAAATTATATACTGCTCTAAATTTTATATTAACTACAATCACCATTAAAGCGTAATAGAATCAATTATCACAATCGATCTAAATTCACATCTATTTTGCATATATAATTCATTTCTCGAGTATCTCTCACCAGCCGTCCGAACTTGTCTACACACGGCCATAGCCCGGATTTACATGATGAATGTGCCAACTTAACCGACTTGACAACTCATTTTCTCGTTACAGATTCCATTACCAAACACTCAAATTACACACTGATATTACCTTCGCAATACCGGGGCATAATAGTAGCCTTATTCATACAGCCATCATTATTTTCTGTCTCGCAACAAGGCAAAAACAATCAATAAAAATAAATCATTTAAATAACCATAAACACGTATTACAATGCAGCAACATTACATCTCCTAATGATTTCGCTAACGAATCATTGAAAGTGGTCGGATCGCGTGCGCGTACGTCGGTCGCGATCTAATCGAGGCTTTATGTACTGGTGAAGTCTTGTTGGTGTGCGTGCAATGCGGCCGTAATAATATGAAAGTGTTGTCCGAACCCCGCCCTAGCCTCGGGCAATACTCAGTGTTCCATTTACATCTGATCTGATACTTTATTAAGCCTTCTATCAAGCTTCCAAAGAGCCGTAACCGACAATTGTTCACGACCAAAGACAATTAAATAAATACTTCGTATTCCTTCTACGTTTAATGGTTAAAAATTGCAAATACTTCGCTACAACATAGTCTTTTTTTAGTAACGTCATACGAGGACAATAAAAAACCTAATTGATTGATGGAATCTTTTGCATTCGCTTGTATTTTAATTTTGTTGTTTGACGTGTCTATTAACATATTATAAGCAGATCACGTGTAAGCATGATATTTATGATACCTGTCTTCTTATATAATATTTTTGAATTATGATGCTCGTGAGGTGCCGACATTCTGCACCGATGTTCTATTAAAATTTATAATGCTATTTCAATAAACAGTTTAATGCGGCACGGGCATTAAGAAGAGTATCGAAATAGCCGTAGTATATTAATTATATAGTAAATCTGAACAACTTTCTTCACAATTAAGTCAAGTTTCCGATGAATTTCCTTATTGTTCTCATAATTTAAACTTAATTAAGTGATGTCGGGTTTACCACTTCGTAAAATTTATAATTGGTACTTCTTGAATGATGTTTTTTATCTTATTTTCATGTGCTAAGTTTGAGATTAAATTTTATTTCTTCCATAGTATGTTTACTCTACCTGACTATATTCTGTGTGTATCTGGATGTCTTCATAGCATGTTTAATAACATTTAATCATTTAATTTTATTTTTTTCCTTCTGAACGAATTGGCCCAGCTCGCACCGGGGAAGGTACCGCACACCCACAGAAGATCAGCGTGAAATAGAAGCATACGAATGCTACTTTATTTCTTGCGATAAGTGGAGGAGCCTAAGACCCGTTTCCTTCTCCACAACCTTCACAGTCCATTTCTTTATTCTCAATGTTAATCCTTCCCTTATCCTTTAAAATCTCTTCTTAAGTACCTCTGTAAATGTTCATGTCTAGTGGGAATCACGTATCCTCAGGTGAACTACCAACATAGTTGCCCGTTTTTACATAAAAAATAGCTTCACATGGCTACAAACTAACTATAGCTAGCATGATTTATCTACTAAATCTAAATTTATATATAAAATTAAGAATACGTAATAAAAATATTTTAAAATTGAGTTTATGTTTAAAATTGTGTTTGAACATTGAATGTGACGGTGCCTGTCATCCTTTAAACGTTATAGGTATTTGAGAGATTGAATGTTCTAACCCAAATAATTAAAATTAAAGTTTACCACCTAAAATGATATAGATACAATGGACCAGAAAAACAAATGTGCTATGCATTGGTTACATTACTCTAAATTGATACACTGGACATTATAATTGAATGCGTCTGATCAAAACACATACAATACCATCCACATTCGACACACCCACAATTGTTTAAAATTGTAATCGGCGTAATAATGATCTATCATCGCTTTTAACGATATGAATACAGTCTGATTGATACGATTTCATGTCTCTTAATATTTATTATCGCTCTATATAAATGTAGTACTCGCTGTAATAATATTGATTATGATAGTTGTCAACGAGGCTGTGTGACAAATATTAGACAATGCATTATCGCCCACACAGTTCTGACGCTGCTACCGGATTTTACGAACAATACCACGATATCAATTGTCTCCAAACGTATGCAATAAAGCACTGACAAGATGATACCGTAGTCAGAAAATTTTATTTGTCATCGTCGTATTTCTTATTTAACTGATTAAAGCGGTTTATTGGAACGTTTAAGGGACTGAAATTAATGCAAATATATCAAAAGGCTGATCATTTATAATATTTTATTATTTAAGTGATATGCATAATATTTTTCATAATCCTCAGCCAATATCCTGGTCCAATTTAAAGCCCTAGACTTTGGATGAGAGCTTAGGCCTAAATTTACTAAGCTGGTTATATGTTATTCGATTTCTGACATGAATTAATCTTTGTGTTCCTTAAAAACAAAAGTTTTGAATATTCCCATGTTATTATCTTAATTAGCAAGTAAAAAAAATAATACCAGTAATGGTTATTATGTAATATAGATATATTGATGGCATTTATACCGTGTATGCCACAAATAATTAAAACAGAAAGTTGATGTTATCTACAATTAATTCTTATCTATCATTAAAAGAAGCAATCAAGCCGATTATAAAACAACAGCGGCCTCGGAATCCGATTTTCTAAAAGAGATGTCACAAAATTGGAGGACAATAGCGCTCTTATTAAATTGCGTAAGTGCAATCTTTAGTTACGGACCTTGACGGTTCAATTGAATTGTTATCTTGATTTACCAATATTTTTGTATCTGTTGTTGGATGGTTGATGTTGCTTCCCCCCATCGGTTCCAAGCCTTGTCGTGGCGGGGGGGCTCAGTAGCTCAGAGAGCACTCTGGCACTCTGAGTGAAGCTAATTGGACGCGGAGGGGCTGGACGGCCGGTATGTGGTCTGACAGACTCGACTGACCCGACAGCCAGGGGTCCTTATAGCTGGCTGGCTGGTTGGCTGGCTGGCCTGAAGGCTGGCTGGCTGGCTGGCTGGAACCGGCTGGTAATCCGGTTGGCTCGCTGGCTGGATGGTGTACCGGCTGGCAGCCTGACTGGAACCGGCTGCCTCACCGGTTGGCTGGCTGGCTGGCTGGCTGTAATGCCGGCTGGCCGGCTGCCTGGAACCGGCTGGTTGCCCGGCTGGCTGCCTAGCTGCCTGTAAGGCTAGCTAGCTGGCTGGCTGGCTAGCTAGGATCCCCCGAGGGGCCAGATTTGGCTCTGGTGCCGTTGAGATGCGGCGAGGGATGGCGGCCAGTGGTCGCGGCCTGGCGGTTTCCGCTGGGCAACAATGGGGCTGGAGGTTGATTGGGTCTCGTTTGTCTCAATCCTCCTGACTGGCAGCGTGCCGCACTTGTGCGGCGGTGGATGGCGGCCAGAGGCCGCGTGCGATGTGTTTGCTGGCAGTTTCACTACCAGCACAGTTTGGCGGGATCCCGACGCGTCGCTTTGGTGACGTGCGGTGAGTCCTTGCAGGTGGGCG